>NC_133538.1:180799548-180802048 GCF_048544455.1 Silene latifolia
AGGTGGCTCCCCTAAATGGTCTAAGCTTGATCGTGCTCTTGTCAATGCTTCTTGGTATCATTATATTTCTTCTTCTACTGTGGCTTTTCTACCTGCAGGGGTTTCTGATCATTCTGCTATTCTTCTTTCTGCTTTTTCTTCTACTGGCTCTTTTGCTAGGCCCTTTCACTATTTGAATTGCTGGGCTCTTTCCCAATCATTCTCTGAGTGTGTTTCTCAGGCTTGGCACGAGTCTTTCCATGGTAGCAAAATGAATGCTCTCTTCTCCAAACTTAGACACTTGAAGAGGGGGCTTAAATCTCTTGATAGTGTTGAGTTTTCTGGTCTTACTAAACGTGTGGAGGATGCAAGGCTACACTTATCTGATTGCAAGTTCCAACTGCAGGCTACTCCATTGAACACCCTTCTCTTAGCCCAGGAGAAGGAGCTGCTTCATAAGTATTCTGTCCTAAAGCATGCTGAGATGCGAGTCCTTGCTCAGAGGGCCAAAATTCAGCACCTACAGTTCAGTGACTCCAACACTAAATACTTTTATGCACATATTAAAGCTAGGAGGCTTAGGAATACCATTGGGGCAATTGAGGATGCTCATGGGACTCTCCATCAGGGCCACTCTCAGGTTGCTAAGGCTTTTGTTGGTTTTTATACTGACTTGTTGGGCACTTCAGCATCAGTTACCCCCCTTCCTGAAGCTCTTTTTGCCACTCATATTCTTGAATCTACTGTGGATCTGGTTGGCCCTGTTACTTCTCGAGATATTACTGCTGCTTTGTTCTCTATAGATCAGAATAAAAGTCCAGGAATTGACGGTTATTCATCAGGTTTCTTTAAGGATTCCTGGGCTATTATTGGTTCTGACTTCCAAGAGGCAGTACAGGAGTTTTTTTTGCAAAAGGTGTCCTTCCTCGTGCAGCTACCTCCACTGTTATTGCCCTGGTTCCTAAGGTTGATTCTCCTAAATCAGTCACGGAGTTTCGACCTATCTCATGTTGCACCGTTTTCTATAAAACTATCAGCAAGATCTTAGCTAACCGGATGAAGACTGTGCTTGGGGATATCATTGGTTTAGAACAAGCAGTGTTCATTGAAGGTTGTGACTTGTTTGATAACTCTATGTTAGCGCATGAGATGGCACACAAGTATAATAGGAGCTTACTCTCACCTAGATGCATATTAAAAATTGACATCCGAAAGGCGTTTGATTCTGTTAATTGGGACTTCTTGACAGATTGTTTGAGGCTCTTCAACTTTCCTCCTCTTTTTGTTAAGTGGGTCCTAGCTTGTGTTACTAATTCCTACTTCTCCATCAATGTTAATGGCTCTAATGAAGGGTTCTTCCCAGGTAGGAGAGGTTTGCGACAGGGAGATCCCCTCTCTCCCTATTTGTTTACTCTTTGTATGAAGGTTCTTTCTCGGCTTCTTCGTAAGCTGCCTGCGTACCCTGGCTTTTCTTACCATCCTAAATGTGTGAAAAATAATCTCACACATTTAGTTTTCGCTGACGACTTATTGGTCTTTACCAGAGGAGATTTGCCCTCCATTCAAGCCGTAGACTCTTGTTTAGCCTTATTTGCTCGGGCTCCATGCCAATCCAATGAAGTCTAGCTTGTACTTTGGGGGGGGGGGGGGGTTCCCCTTCTCTGAAAGCTACTATTCTTGCTTCCACGGGGTATGTTGAGGGCAGCTTCCCGGTTAAATACCTTGGAATTCCTTTGTTCAGTGCTCGGTTAACTCAACCAATGTTTGCACCCTTGCTTGACAAAATTCGGTTGCACATTGGTCACTGGGCTAACAGCTTGCTGAGCTATGCTGGTAAAATTCAGTTGATTAATTCGGTTATTTTTGGTTTGCAAAATTTTTGGGGGTCGAGTGTGCTTCTCCCAAAAGGGATTGTTAAAAAGATTAATAAACTGTGTAAGGATTTTGTTTGGGGTATTGAAGAAGGTCATACTAAACTGACTTTCAAGAGTTGGGATAGCTTTTGTTTTCCTCGGGAAGAGGGTGGAGTTGACATTAAGGAGGTGCTTAGTTGGAACAGGGCGCAACTACTATTGTGGCTTTATAAACTTGTTCTTCATTCAGATACCATATGGGTGAGGTGGGTTGAGGCCTACATTCTCAAGGGCACTTCGCTCTGGGACTTCAAACTCACTTCTGCCTATTCTTGGTTCTGGGGAAGTATTATTTCGTGTAGAGACCTTCTAGTTCAGCACTTGGGAGGGCCTCTGCATGCTAGCCTGTTTTTGCAAGGTAAAGACTATAAGACTTGTTTTTATGAGATGATCCGTCCTAAGGGGACTCCTTTTGCCCATTGCAAAACGGTTTGGGATCCACTCTGTTTTCCCAAGCACCGTGTTATTGGGCTTTTGGCTATTCAAAACAGGCTTCCTACAATAGATAATCTGTGCAAGCGAGGTTTGGTGTTGGTGAATAGGTGTGCTCTCTGTGAATCCAGCCTTGAAACCATCTCCCACCTCTATTTTCGTTGTTCTTATTCTGT
>NC_133538.1:180817048-180822048 GCF_048544455.1 Silene latifolia
TCTAAAACAAATTCTCTAAAATTCCCCGCCATTTTTGCTCTTTTCGAGCTCCTGATTCCTTCTCCATGGCTCGCGGTCGAGGTCGACCACCAAAAGGGAGGCCTCCAATGGATTCTCCATCTTTTTCTGCAGCTCAAGGTACTTCTTTTGTCCCCATTCTTCTACTTGGAATCGCTAATGATGATTTGATTTCTTCACCACGTCGACTGTGATGTTGAATGATTATCTCGTTGATGCCATTCGATCAAGTCCTAAGACTAGTTCTACTGTGCCTAGCATCGTTATCCCTTCTAATTTGGATAAATCTGCGCCTAATTGTGAAAACCCTATCGCCATTGAATCCCTGTTTCAGAGGTCGTTGAGGTCAACGCTCTGGTGCAACCCCTGTGTTGGAGCCTTCCTCCGATACTATGGAGAGCCCTTCATCGCCTACTCGGAGGTTCTGTCCCAATCATCTCGAGAATCGTAGGCAACCAAAGGTTAAACCCACATGGTCCAAAATCGCTAAACCTAAGAATCCGGTTGGAATGAGTTTATTCATGCATCATGAGAGTAAGCATGCCTCTCGAAATTGATGTGGGTCTTGATGACATTCTTTGATGAACTCAAGTTTTGGCAATTTACTCTAATGGGTCATTTGATTGGATCTAAACCTACTCTTACTCGGGTTTCGACTTTGTCTCTAAACATTGGGCATCAATTGCTTCCCCAAAGTGGTTCAATACTACAAGAAAGGGTGGTTTAGCTTGATTCACATCCTGAGTTTGAAATGAACATGGTGTTGCAGAAGGGTCCTTGGAAAATTGGATCCTCCTCCTTAATTTTGAAGCATTGGTCTCCCTCTTTCTCTTTTGAGATGGAAAGGGTTTCATGGGTTCTGTCCTGGTCTTGTTTCATGACCTAGACCCATATCTTTGGTCTAGCATCATCTTTGAGTAAAATGGCTAGCAAAATAGGGAAGCCATTGTTTCTTTGATGTCCCTACCACTTGTAAAGCTAAGCTTTCTTTTGCTAGGGTTTTGATTGAGGTGGATATCTCTTCCTCTCTACCAAAGGAGATCTCTCTGAACACTCCATTTGGTCCTTCCACCCGAGGGATTGAATATGAATGGCTCCCTTTCTATTGCTCTGAATGTGGGAAAATGGGACACAAATCCAACTCTTGTAAGAAAACTAGGAAGAAATCTCTTTGGAAAAACTTCCTCTTCGATGTGTTAGGTGGTACCTCGATTCCCGGAAGAATGTTCTTGCTCCTTTGAGTCAAGGCCACTCTATCCCCTTGGACTCGGGACCGGTTCTTCTTCTCCGAATCTTTGTAATGCACTCTGGAAGCACTCAGAAGGTGAGTATGAACCCTCAAATAGCCTTGAAGAGAGGGAGTTCATCTCCAACTATTTCGATGACTAACTCCTTTACTCCTATAGCACCCTTGTGGGCGATCCCTGAGCCTCTTCCCACTCTTCCTTCGAGGAGGATCTTGTTCGTATGTTCGGGAACCTACCTCTGTGTTGGTTCCCGACACCCTTATTCCTTGTTTGCTAGGTGATACCTCGATTCACGGAAGGCGCATTACGATTCGGATAGTCCGTGCATAGCTCGAATGCTTGTTGCTAGGCTCCTCACACCGACTTCGCATCTCAATCTCCTTCTTTGAATACTTTGAAATGCACTCGATGCAACAAGAAGGACGAAGTTGTTCACCCTCAAATAGCCTTGAAGAGAGAGGATCTAACTCAGTCTTATTCTTTGGATAATAGTTTGGATGTACCTCATCATAGCTCTGATACTTATGTCTTGAGGAGACTGCCCCTGATGGCACTCAGATACTCCAACTGGGTTTGACTCCTCCAGATAATGGAGCTTTGCCCTCACATACTTTGTTGGTTGAGAGCATAGGGGATACTCACCCTTTTGATACAAAACAATGAAAGTCTCATCTTGGAATATTAGAGGGTGTAATGACCCTTTAAAGTTACAGGAAATTAAGGACTTCCTTTGGGTTAATAAGCTGGATATTTTGGGTATTTTGGAAACAAAAATTAAGCAAAGAAACTATGGTAGGATTATTTCTTCTTACTTTAGTAACTTGGGCTCTTGTTGCAATCTGGACCTCCATTCTAATGGCAGAATCCTGTTGCTTTGGAATCTCTCTACTGTGGTTGTAACTCCTCTTCATGTTCACTCTCAGTTTATTCATTGTGAGGTGTTCCATAATGCAACTTGTCAGGTCTTCCATATCACTTTTGTCTATGCTAGTAATGATGCTAGGGAGAGAGATGGTCTCTGGTCTCATCTTATAAATATTAAGCCCCTGGTGAATAAATGGTTAATTTTGGGAGATTTCAATGTTATTAGGGACATCTCTGAGAAGATTGGGGGCACTCTCCCTGATCTTGCTGATATTATGGATTTTAATTCTTGTCTTTATCAATGTGAGGTGGAGGATCTTACTAGCTCAGGTTGTGATTTTCTCTGGAATAATAAGCAACTCCCTGAATCAAGGGTTTGGACCAAACTTGATCGAGCTCGGCTAATGTTCGATGGCTTACTCATTTTCCTGCTACTTCGCCCATTCCCTGAACCTGGAGTTTCGATCATTCTCCGGTGGTGGTTACCATCTTTGAGGATCCTTGCAAAATCAAGGTTTAGTTTTCTAAATTCTTTGGCTTGATCATTCTGACTATGATAATATTGTGCATGAGGCCTAGAATGTTCCAGTTTATGGCTCTTCCACTTATAAGTTTGTTTGCTAAGTCAAGAATGTTAGGAAGAGTTTAAGATTACTACATAAAGAGCATTTTACTAGCATCTCTATTAAGGTTCGGGCTTGAAACAAGATCTCGAAAGACACAACCAATCAAGGCTATGCAAGTGATAATTTTTCTTCGAGCTAATTTCTAAAGAAAAAGAGCTCTTGTCTCTTTCTTTGCAAGTTTAAGCATATTGAGAAGACTATTGTTCATCAACAAGCTAAGGTTCAAAATCTCATTCATGATGACTGTTCTTCTAAATTCTTCTATGCAAAGATTCGGAAAGAAAACATCAACAAATTATAGGTCGATTAAAGATAGGCATGGTCTTTGATAGAATTGGCCTGGATAGTGTTGCAGATGGTTTTGTTGACTACTATAAGAGTCTTCTGGGGGCTAGCTCTCCTGTTTCTCCCTTAGATAATGGCTATATTCAGCTAAGCCCTACTGTTTCTAGTGAAGCTGCTGATGCTTTGATTCTTCCTATCACTAATGAAGAAATCAAAGCTGCTCTTTTACTATTGGTTACGATAAAAGTCCTGGCCCAGGATGGGTTTTCCTCTGCTTTCTTTAAGCACGCTTGGTCTCTTATTGGGGAGTCTTATTGTAAAGCTGTCCATTCCTTCTTTTCAACTGGTAGAATGAGTAAGCAAGCAAACTCTACCTTGATTGCCCTTATTCCTAAGAAGAAGGTTAGCTCCACAGTCATGGATTTTCGTCCCATTTCCTGCTGTACTACCTTTTACAAGACAATTTCTAAAATTATATCCACTAGGCTCGGATTTGTGCTTCCCCACTTAATTGGTCCTGAGCAGTGACTTTTGTTAAAGGAAGGAGCATCCATGAAAACATCATGTTGTCCCAATCTTTAGTTAAAGGATATGGTCGCAAGTATCTCACTCCTAGGTGCTTGATTAAGGTGGATATTAGGAAGGCCTTTGATTCTCTTCGATGGTCTTTTATAGAAAATATCTTGCTTGCTCTCAAATTTCCTCCACAATTTATTAGTTGGATTATGGGGTGCCTCACAAGCTCCTGGTTCTCTCTTAAGCTCAATGGTTCAGTCCATGGTTTCTTTCAAGGAAAAGTGGAGTCGAGCAAGAGACCCTCTCTCCCCTTATATTTTTGTTCTTAGCATGGAGATTCTATCTAGATACTTGAGATGTCTCAATTCCCATCCTCAAGTGTCTCTTCATCCAAAGTGTTCTAAAATGAAACTCACTCACTTAATCTTTGCTGATGATCTTATGATCTTTATTCGAGGGGATGTGCCTTCATGCAGGCAAGTGTTTCTCTCAAACCCTTGGCCTCTTTTCTAGCTGGTCTGGGCTTCAAGCTAATGTGGACAAAACTGAAATTTACTTTGGTGGTGTCTCTCCTAGCATTAAGTCCCAGATTCTCGCTACCTGGGTTCTCTGAGAGATCTTTCCCTTTTAGGTATCTAGGGTTGCCCCTAAACACGCTCGTACCCTTTGTGGATATGTACGGTATCCTTGTCAACAAAATTCAGGCCTCCATTCAACACTCTTTGGTCTTCCAAATTGCTTTCTTATCTTTGGTAGACTTGACTTCTCAACAGTGTTGTCTTTGGCATTGAGAACTTTTGGTGTGCCAGTGTCTTGCTTCCCAAAAGTGTGCTTAAAACTATCAACAAGTTATGCAAGAATTTCTTCTGGAATATCAAAGCCACAGATAAGAAGATGATTGTAAAGAGTTGGTCTAGTATTTGTGCTCCAACTAATGAAGGTGGCTTTGGGGTCAAAGAGCTCCTCTCCTGGAATAAAGCGCTTATATCCAAATGGTTGTGGTTATTAGATCAGACTCCTCAGGGACTATGGAGCATTTGGCACTCGAATACCATCTCTCCCATTGCTCTATCTCGGGATCTTTGCTTTTCATGACGATATAGTGAAAGCTTTCGAGTATCATCGGTGTTAAAAATGACTTCTTGACCGACAATTTGGTTCTCCTGCTTCTGCAGAGCTCTCCTTCATAGCTGGTGCTCTGGTGAAAAGTTTCGATTCTTTGCAGACCTACAATGGTTTAGACCGTGTCACCCTACTATCTCCTGGTCTAAAGGGCTTTTCATAAGGTGGTAGTCCCTAGGCACGGCATCATTACTTCTCTAGCTTGTCGTGAAAACTAGCAAACCGTGGACAAAATAATTCTTAGGGGATTCATCACTCCTAATCGATGTGTTCTCTGCAAGCAAGATAGTGAAACTCATGATCACCTATTCTTTGCTTGTCC
>NC_133538.1:180824548-180829548 GCF_048544455.1 Silene latifolia
TAATAATAGTAATAATAATCATCATCATCATCATAATAATAATAATAATAATAATAATAATAATAATAATAATAATAATAATAATAATAATAATAATCATAGTCATAATAATAATAATAATCATAGTCATAATAATAATAATCATCATAATAATAATAATAATAATAATAATAATAATAATAATAATAATAATAATAATAATAATAATAATAATAATAGTAATAATAATAATAAAAAAATAATAATAAAAAGCGCGGGTTTAGAGAGATGAACTTTCTCTCTCTATAACAAAAACCTCTGTTTTCTACCGCCATTGTTACTGCTTCAAGCTCGTCCATGGCGCGCGGGAGAGGGCGTCCTCCAAAGATTCGACCACCAATCGGTTCCTCTCCTTCTTCTGATTCTTTTGATCTTGATTTGGTGTGTGATTCTTCTCACTCTCATTTTTCCCCAAATCGCACTTCGTTGTGCTTGAATGATTTGATTGTTGATGCTATTTCTACTATCAAACCTAAATCTGTTTGTAATTCTCGTTCTTCTAAACCTAAAAATACTATAGATACGAACATTTCTAGAATTTCTCCAAATTTGGGCGAAAAATTGAAGGAAAGTACAGTTAACAGTGCTATTCATATGAATACTCTTGAACCTACTTCTGAAATTGTTGTTATCAATTCTGATGCTATGATTGATGTGATTAATCCTGGTGTCACTATGTCGATCCTTTGAGTAGTTCGACACTTTGTGATTGATCCTCATTCTTCGCATCACCAAACTGTGAAACTTGAAACCCTAAATGCTGAACATACTTGTTATTCCCGACATCATTCTTTGCACATTGTTACTACTACGATTACTCCTGACCCCAATATAGCAGGCCCTACAAAGTCTGTACCTACTGCATCTACCCAAACCAAACCTTGGACAAATGTAGTTAAACCCAAGAATCAAATAGGGATGAGTTTGTGTTTCCATGAACAAAGTCTTGCTTCTTCTGAGATCACCATAGAGCTTGAGGATTTCAAGATGAGCTCAAATTACGCGCTTTACTCTCATGGGTAATCTCTTAGGGGCTAGACCTACTTTGAAACAAATCACTGAGTTTACTGATAAATATTGGGGATCTATTGCCAAACCCACTGTTCAATACTTTAAGAATGGTTGGTTTAGCTTCAGATTTGAGAATGAAAATGACATGAGCAATGTTCTAAAACGTGGCCCTTGGAAGATAGGATCCCATTCCTTAATTCTCAAGCAATGGTACCCTAATTTTTCCACTGCCATGGATAGAGTTTCCAAAATTCCAATTTGGGTCATTTTCCCCGATCTTGATCCATATCTATGGTCTTCAGATGTCCTTAGTAAAATGGCCAGTAAGATTGGGAGACCCATGTTTGCTGATATGCCTACTACTTGTAAGCAGAAGCTCTCCTTTGCTAGGATCATGGTGGAAGCTGATATTTCTGGATCCCTCCCTGATGTAATCTCCATCAACACCCCATATGGTCCTTCTGAGCAAAGAGTGGACTATGAATGGCTACCATATTATTGTGCTGAGTGTGGGAAAATGGGTCATCAAGCAAAAAACTGCAAGCAAGGGAAAGCCAAGAAGAATGCTCCTATTCCAGCTCCTAAGAAGATCTATAAGCCTGTTACTAAGGCTTCTCAATGTGTTACTAATCCCTGTCTGCTAGATGGTACCTCAGTAACCATGCCAGGTGTTGCTGTCCCTTCTAAAGGAAGCATACATTCCATGCTCTGCTGAAAAGAATCAAGAATGCAACAGGAAGGAGAGGGTGACTAATGCTCAAATAGCCATGAAGAGAGACAAGTCACCTATCTCTCGAGGGTCCAACAGGTTTTCCCCCTCACCGATCCTCTGCTGCTACGATCTCACTGATTGATGTGTCCAAAGATCTTGTTGATGATGGCTCTAACTTTGACACTGCTTGTGACAACAATGTTCTGGAAACCTGCATGCTAGGTGGTACCTCAGTTGGGACTGATGGGCAGGAGAGTGTCTTGGTCATGGTTCCTGCTGGCTCGAGAAGATGTAGGCCATCGGGATCTTGTTCAGCCGCTTCTCCCCCTCTCGGACTCATCAAAATGCATCAAGAATGCAAAGCAGGGAAATACAAATGAGACAACTCAAATAGCCTTGAAGAGAGTTTTCTCCTGTGATTCCAGAGACCAGCTTGTTATTCCACAGATTTTATGTCCTTCAACTAAACTTCAGAGCACTATAGTCCAAAATGCTTTGAAGAAAAATCATTCTGAGTTAGGGGATACTATGCTAACACTATCCTGGGGCCCTGTGTGCTAGGTGGTACCTCAGTCAGCTCTGATGTACAGGAGGATGTCCTAGTAGTGAATAATCCTACTCAGGTTACACTCCCCTTACTTCAGGCTACTGAAATGCATCAAGAATGCAACAAGGCCAAACAGTTAGAGGATGCTCAAATAGCCTTGAAGAGAGCTTCCTTCTGTGATTCCAGGGATAAAAGGGATACTAAACACAACAATATCTCTGAAACTACTCACATTCTTGCTATCAAAGCTGAATTAAATAGGGAGCATGTAATGTTAGGGGATCCAAAACCTCCTGATAAAGCTCAATGAAAATTTCTTCTTGGAACATCAGAGGTGGGAATGATCCCATCAAGCAACAGGAGGTCCTTGAATTCCTAAGACTTTATCAGGTGGACATTATGGGTATTCTGGAAACCAGAATTAAAGAAAAGAAAGCTAAAAAGATTATTCAGAACAAATTTAAAGCTTTTAAGGTGATTTGCAATTATAATGCTCATGTTAATGGTCGAATTTGGCTTGTCTGGAAACCTGCCACTGTGGATATTCATCCCTTGATCATTCACTCCCAGTTCATTCATTGTGAGGTATTTCATCATGCTACCTACACTAAATTTCATCTCACCATGATTTATGCTAGCAATAATGCTAGAGATCGTGATGAGCTTTGGCACAATCTTCGTACTATCAGTACTCAGGTTCATAAGTGGGTCCTTCTTGGTGATTTTAATGTTGTTAGAGATGTTAGTGAGAGAATTAGCAATACCCCTCCTAATCTTGCTGATATTTTGGATTGCAATTCTTGTCTGTTGCATTGTGGGGTGGCTGATATTACTAGCTCTGGTTGTGAGATGACTTGGACTAACAAGCAAGACATTGATACTCTTGTCTGGTCAAAATTAGATAGAGCCCTTACTAATGCTGACTGGCAGCTTCAATATCCTGCTACCTCTGCTGTCTTCCTTCCTGCTGGAGTGTCTGATCATTCCCCTATTCTTGTTACTGTAACACCCCCATTTATTTAAGGTCCTGAACTAGGACTCCTCAGATAAAGAAGGGTGTTACCATCTCGGGAATCCGAGGCGGTAGATAACAAAGAGAAAGATAAACATTACTTTAAATTAAAAGTTTATAATGTTTACAACGGAAATAAAACATGTCTTAAATTAAAAATAAAGTCGACATCTAAACAAAACAAAAGTAGGCTAGCTCTAAGTCGGGTGATCCATGCTCTCTCCCCCCCAAACTCCCAATGTCTCAACAACTCACAATCTGCTCCCATTAAAAGGATCATCACGGGCATACACGAATACACAGGGTCAACCGCGAGGTTGAGTAGGTAATACGATATAATAAAGAATGCAATGCTATGCTCCTCCATTCAACTCCATCACACACATCCCCGGAACGCCCAGCCATACCGATGTCCGGTAGACTATATATCGATCGTAGTCGATCTGCCAGCTCGCAGCTGAGGACACCAGGGCAAGTCCTGCAGAACCCGCCTGGGCCTTAATCACAATAATCTCATCTCCTCCAACTCCAACTCCGATGCAAATGCAATGTATGAAACGTATGAAACAATAATGCTCAACAAGATAAATAAGATAATCAGATATGTCATATAATCACCAAACATGCCAACTCTTCATAATCGTAAGAATTCAATCAGTGTATTCCCTACCTCGATCGCAAATCAAATAGTCGGGTGCTCAGTAATATTCCACAACAAATTCGCCCTCTGAAAGATAAATAAATGATAAACAATTACTTAAAACATTCCCGTTCCCAAAATAGAAATTTACTAAAAATAGAAACTTCTTAAAATGGAAAGTTTCCTTAAATGGAAACTTTCCCGATCTAACAGTTTTTTCCTATTTTACCAACCCGACTCAAACCCGTCTCTAAACATTTAAATAACTCGGGAATTAATTAGCTAAATAAGAGTACGATATAATAAATGATAAAACAAGTTATACGATTAAAAGAATCGAAACAACACTAACTAATCCTATCAACCCGTCTCCTACAACCCGCACCTTCACTCTCTCCCACACCCCTCACGCGCCGCCTAAAACCACCACGAACACCACCAGGCTTGCTCCCCTCTTCGACCCCACCACCAACAACCGACCCCAACCTGGTCGACTACCGCCGGCGAGTCGAACCAGAGCCGTCATTTGGCCTGGTTCACCACCGTGCCTCACCAAACACCCCCTGTCCTCGACTCACAACCACCGCAACCATCCCCTAACCTCTGCCAAACCACCACACCCCTGCTCGCCGTCAGACCACGCACCCAGACACCATGACACCACCATTTTGACCTCCCCCAAGTCCACGGTGGTGCCACCCTAACCTAAGCATCTAAAACCCGCCTGAAAACCCCTACTAACACCCGTTTGATCTACCCTGTCAATAACACCTCTCGCCGCCAATTCTGCCGCCAAGAACCTCCCTAACCGCCACCAATAGAGACGACCCAAACCACCCAATACCATATCCCCGACACCAGCCACCCACATCACCTCCCTGAGTCACGACACCCCAAACAAAACCCGACAGAAAACGAAAAACAAAAGAGAAAGTTGCACTCATACCTTTTTCCGCCACCTCAACAGCCACCAGGGTTAACTATGGACGTCGACAACCACCCTAAGGCCTTCCTTGCTGCTCCGACTACACCCACACTC
>NC_133538.1:180837048-181027048 GCF_048544455.1 Silene latifolia
GTTAAATATTCTCCTAATAAGGCTTTGGCGGCTTCTTTTCAAGAAGCCAATCAATCAAACTCGCTTTTGAGCATTATATAAAGGGCAGGGGCCTTATTCCTCATGGGGCTGAGGTTTGGATTCCTGAGAACGGTCCTGTCAGGGCTAATTGGAGTAGCCCGGGTTGGTTCAGTATTTTTGAGTGGGCGTTCAGGGGTGGCGATCAGCTTCCCCTTTCTCCTTTTATGACTGAGGTGATTAGGGCTATTAGGGTTCCTCCGTTTCAACTCATGCCAATGGTTTGGAAAATTGTCCATTCTATTGAGCATTTATGTTCTAAGCATAAATTGGTTATTACCCTGATTACCAACTTTGATTCAGGGGATGATAAAGGATGGGCTCAAACTTATATGTTTATCAAGGCGATTCAATTGCCCCGACCGGACTATCCGAATTACCCTTTGTTGAAGGAGGTAACTTTCTTTCCAGCATTATTTTTGGTTTGGTAATAATATGTTTTGGAGAGTTTACTTACTTTGCCCGTGCTTTCTTTTAGTAAATGATTGGGTGAATGATCCTGATCTTGAGGGGTCGGTGACGGATAGCGGCGTTTATGGCGTTACTCAAGAGGAGAGGGCTTGGCGTGCCTGTCTGGGGCAAGCTTCTATGCCTCGTTTTAAGAAGGCTAAGTTGAGTACGTATAAGCCTGTAAAGAGTACTAAGGTTCCAGGAGCATCTTCGTCGGGGAGTAAGTTCTTTTGCTTATTTTTGTCATTCTTTTCCGTATTGGATTCATGCTTATATTCTTGATTTAGAAACTCGTCGTGCGGCTACCAGGGCTTCGCCGAATTGCTAGTTTTGATCTGTCTTTGGTGAAGGCGGGGGTCTCCCAGTTACATGGGGAGAAGTCAAAGAGCAGTGAGGCAACGGGAAGTGACAAATCTTTGTTCAAGTTCGGAACCCGTGCGGGAGGTTCGGTTGGCGTCTCCGAAAAGATTGTGGATGATAGTGACCGTCCTGAGAAGAGGAAGAGAGTGGATGAGTCTAGAGGAGTTCATGAGGTCGGGGGGTCGGGGCTCGTATGGATGAGGTCCGGTTTGCCAAGGATCAAATTCGAGGCTCGGGCTTTTATGGTTGATGATCCCTATTTCAAGTACCAGCGGGGAAGCTTCGCCCGTGCTTTGGCTGCTATGTATCGTTCCGGGGACTATGCTGCCAACCTGATTACCATGCTTCAGGAGGTATATATTCTTTGTCTTTGTTTATTGCGGGTTTTTGTGTGTGTTTTCTTTTTTGTGGCTTAGATAGGCATTTTTCTTTTGTTTTAGAATGTTAATGATGTGCTGAGGAGCGCCTGTCAACTGGAATCAGTCCATGGTCTAAAAAATGCCTTGGATTGGGAGGTACAAATCATTCAAAAAAGATGCTGACAAGTTTAAAGCTGAGTTGGAGGTGTCCAAGGCTGAGAATCGTTCTTTGAAGGAGGATAATGAGGCAGGGAAGGCTCGGTTGCTGGTGGAGTCTTCTAAGCTAAAATCTGCTCAGGATGCTCTGAAAGCTCTTCAGGCTAAGTTTGATATTGCTCAGGAAGAGTTGAAGGCTGAAAAGCAGGCTATGCAGGAGCAGTTAAAAGTAAATGAAGAATTGGCTGTAGAGAGGGATGAGGTGAAGGAAATGTAGATCTATATATACTAACATATTCTTATATGTTCTAATTTATTTAGTCATAAAATAAATCATTGATCTTATGTATGCAAACTAATAAACAATATAAAGAAGAAACCATCATCTTACATTGTGATTTTCGGATTTATGGGCACAAGTGAGTTCACCTACTCACTTGTTCTTGAGCTCTCCAAATGGAAGAACAAGGATTCAAGTATAGAATCCCTCCCAAAAGCATATATCCAAGGAAAACTCTTAATAACTAATATTATTTAGATCTAGTAATAATATTAGTTTCACTATAAAATTGACACAAAATAAATTGCATTTTACTCTTGAAAATCTCGGTCAAGAGGGAGTATATGTGAGTATATTTCTCTAGAATTATCATAAATTGTAGAGAGTTTTTATTGCATTTTCTTACTCTAGAAAAATTAGATGGGAAGAATGAATAATGATGTAAAAGAGAAAAGCTCTTCTCTCTTTCTTGTGGGTGGCCGAAAAAGAGCATTGGGTAGTATGCCCAATGCCTTTTGTTTTTTCTCTTCTCAAAAGCTTAGGCTTGCAAGGCTAGTAGGTAGTCTTTAATAATTATGTTTTCCACTAATATGAAAACACAATATTAACCCAACACTCCCTCTAATTTCGGCACTTTCATAATAAAATGGATGGTCCATTTTATTTTGTCATTTGTCAATTTTGTCACATGTAACATGTTACATGACATGTCACAATGTAATGTATTTTTAACATATTAAAAATCAACATACTCATAAAATATGTCATTTACAAAATTGACTAGTAATTCGTAATTACTCGTGCCAAAATGTTTCCAAATTATAAATTACAACATTCTGTATTTATAATGATTTATTCATTCCGTTTCAATTGTTTCTGTAAACAATGATTTCATCTAAGTAATAAAACAATTCGATTACTTAGACCGTGTCTCATTTAATCATATTTACAATAAGATACGTAAATTATACTCACAAAATCATCCGTCAATTTTAAGCAATTTAATTAACTCGTATCGGTATACGATTAATTAAATAATCAATTAAGAGTATTTCCCTATAGGTATGACCTAAGGGGATCGATCACCACCGTCGCACGACAGTAATGTCAAACTCTAGTCGACCAATCATTACCGATATGTGTGGACCAAATTGTTGATCGTAAAATATTACATCCCACATGTATTCTTAAAATGAGATTTAATAATGATATTTAAATCATGTGATCGCACTATTGTTGAGGACACATTTCCCAACAATCTCCCACTTGTCCTCGACAAGTGTGCGTCACCAATTCTTTTGTCCTATTACTATCTCCCACTCAATGCAAGGTCTCTTTCGTCGTCGCTTGCAAGTGATCATATCGAGAGTGGTTTCCTCGATCTGGAGAATAACCGATTGACCGGATTTATCTATCATAGATACCTTCCGAGCGTGGCCACGCATTTCCAGTTCATTACTCCTCGAGTGGCCCTGAGATATTGTTTTAACCCTGACAAGGGGGTGGACAATTCCTATCGCACTCATTCCCTTCGACTAGCCACAGCCATCATAACCCAAAATATGCCCATTTGACCCCATTTACGAAGGTCGTAGTAACACAAATCAAAGTTAATCTGAAATCGTGCCATCTTAGGCGAACAGTCTTTAGTCAAAAGAATCGACTCATTAGAATACTATAGCGGCTCTCGCCACGACCAGGCTATATAAATTTGCCAAAACTCTATAAGCGGTCATAAGGCCCGACAAAGTGTTCCTAACTTGATCTGCTATGTGATCGACTAGTCATCTCACATGACCGTATGGCACTTGAACTTGCCATCAATCGCATCACACTCTAGTCACTTCGAGACGTCACCTCATACAAGTGACTATGGGCGAATACAATGCTAATCCATGTTCACTTTAACGGGGTTCAATTGTCTCCACAACCCGTTTGGATGTAACAAAGTATAATAAAAGAGTTTTAAAGTAAAACTCGAACGACAAATGCGATTATCACACATGAATAGTCAATGCCTGATTACTATTTCATGTTCTATAATCTAATTTGATCTTGCACGTAGTTGTTCATTTCAATTCAATTGAAATGACATGACTCATCATGTTTAGCCTTTGAGAAGGCTTTGTTTAGTAGGTTTTATCAATTTCTTGTACCTTACTCAACCTTACTACATACTCGTTTTCCTCTGTAATGTATACATTTGCATCACAAAACCTTCTGAGTACGTGTCGAGATCCAATCAAGACATAGGCCCTCTAGCCTAAGAATAGCTCCCACTGTTTTCACAGTGTGCGGGACTAATCCTTCTTGCACATCTCATGATCGCAAGTGTACTCAATTTCCGTTATAAATATCTCTTATTGTTCTTTATTGCCTAGAACGATTCTAGAAAATCTATTTCTTAAATAACATAACCACAATGGTATCTTAACCATCCTAATGTGTTTTGATTATGGTTTTTGTCGGAAACCATGCGCAACCTCAATTGTCAATTGTCACTTGTGTAACACCCTTACACAATATTGCATCATAAACACTTTGCATCATAGCCTTAATGCTTCTGCAAGCACTTAAGAGTAATCTTTATGGCTTACTTGGTAAAGATTACTTAAATTCGATTCTGAAAACAATTCATCATACTCAAAGCATATGAAGTGTTATACATCATTTCTTTTTAATTGATCCGGCAGCGGAAGCAAATGGAGTCAATCAAATATGTTTAATTTAATTGAACTAGTCATGAATCTTATCAACATAAGACTTCTTACTGACGCTAATATCATGTGAATTTATCTTCATAAATCCGGATATTCAAGATGTATTATAATACTCCAAAAGTCTTACATCATTCGCAATGATCAATATGTCATCCACATATAAGACTAATTAAAATTTTCGTAACTCCCACTAAATTCCATGTATAAACACAACTTCTCGACTTATCGAGAAAAGTTTTATAACATGATCAAATCATTGATTCCAACTCATTGATGTCCTACTTAAGATCCTCTCTTAAGTTTCACATTATCTTAGGATTGCAAGAATCTACAAAACTCAAGACATGTATTGAATACATTCCTTCTTTTGAAGAAGTGAGTTTTAGATTTACTTGCTATGTATTTCATAATAATGAAACACAATCCCTAAGAAGATCCAAATAGACTTAAGCATTTCAACTGGTGCATTTCAACTGGTGCAAAACCCTTTGCAACCAATCAAACCTTAATCAAACCTTGAAATCTCTCTTTATTAGTGTAAAACACTTTGCAACTAATCAAGCCTTTTATATTGGATTTTCATGGCTATAAGCCTTGTAGTGAGTTGTGACTTAAAGACTCTCATGTAAGTCATATGTTCATTACTTTCTAGAAGTAATCAATTTGAATCAAACGATTTCTCTTGTAAGTTATAAGCTCTTTGCTTTCTTAAAAGTAGCATGAATTCATCATTTTCAACAAGTGACGAACTTTAACCTCCTAGGTTTTAAAGAAACAACGTCTTAGACAAAAAATCTCATGTAGCCAAGAAAGACCAGTTTCTTGTGACATAACATCTTTGTGGCTCTTTGAATAATTTCTCCCACTCTGTCTTCTAGAAATAAACTTGTATTTTAGAAAGACAGCTTCATGAGCCGCAAACCCGTCGTACTCGTGATAATTAAAAAGGGAAAAATGAGCATTTGTTTCTTGTGAAAACTTACAAACATGGTACCCTTACCATTTCATATCTCATATGATTCGATTTAGTGGAAAAATAATCTAGACAAAATGATAAAATCCCCAAAAGTATCAAGTAACTCAAAGTAACTTGATTGAAGTCCAAACCATATCGAATAGCGTTTAATTTCTTATCCATTCACACATTATTTCATAATGCATGCTATGAGAGATTAACTTGTGATACTATATCACATTTCCTTTGGCTTATATCAAAGTCTTCACTTTGATAATCCCATCACGACTAAATCGTGATTCCTTGAACTCTTGAACTTCTTCAAAGATTTCTCTATTTACCTTATTAAGTGAACACACTAGTGTCAACTTAAATCGTTGGTAAAAGATGATGATCAACCTATTTTGGATTGATGATTTATAACCTCGATCTCCTTTTCAACCAAAAGGTACGAGATATCTTGCTTTGAATACAAGATACGCATATACCATTAACAATCTAATGGTTTCAAGAGTACTCGATAACTCTTTGCGTTCATCATTCAAAATTTGAGGTTTAATCTTGGGTTACCAATTTGAGTCTTGCATCATCTTCATGATATATCATTCTAGTTTGGTTTAGAATATAATCACCTTGATGATGGGCTAGCCATTCATCAAATCATGGTGTATAGGGTCACAAAAGTGAAACCTCTTTGTATCTTTAACAAATTGTATTCTTATTTAGAGTTTATGTACTTAATAATCACAATTAAGTACAACTCCAAACCCGAAAACTAAATTTAGTACACAATGACTCTATCTCTTGACTTCATTGTTTCTAGTCGTCATATTCTAATCATCCCATGTATCAAACATAATGATGAAAACCACCATCGGTTTCTAATATTGACGAAGTAGTACTAGCAAAATTTATGTTTAATCAAATAAACATTTAAAGAAGAAGATCCCATTAAATGTCCCACAACTAACTTGTTGATTCTTCAATAATTTGGGGTAGTTTCCTTTCTCGTGTCCAACATTTAAGACAATGGAAACTTTATCGGTTGGGATTGATAGGTTTAGTATCGTCATTCTCAACAACTTTACCTTTAACATTACCTTGTATCAATTCCTTTATAATCTTTACTTCTTGAACCTCGTCCTCATCTTAACGGTTTAAGAGAATGCTCCCACTCATTTCAATGAGTCTTTGCTTTGAGAAGCAAAATTGAATTCATGAAGATTACTCTTCATTTGTTCGTTTTAGTCTTAAAACTTTCATTGAAGTGGTTGCGTAATTTTGGTCAATTACGAATTCTGAAAATCTAATCACCAAAACAATTTATCTCTTCAAGGTACTTAATTTAATTAAGCATATGTGAAACAATACATTGTAAGTAGACATGTTAGTCAAGAATCAAAAACCTGTTTGATAATGAATAACTTTAATCTATACTCTTTACAGAGATCCTTAGCAATGGTTCATTTGAGGTTTTAGAAGCAAATTCATATTTGTCTTTAGTTACGATGTTTTAATGGAGATTTGAATCAAAAATCGAAATGATATCGTATATGAATTGTGGTAAAGAAATAGAACAATATAATAACGGAATAGTGAAAACAAAACATTTATCGTTATATTAATACTTGTAAATAACAAGTAAAGCATTTACATAGTGACCTCTACCCAACTATGATAAATGATTCCAAGATCCAAATTCATATTAACTTGGGCACGGGGTAGCCGATGAAACCCTTATCAATATAACTCGGTGGATTAACTCTTTAATCGATTCTACTTTTAGAACTCTCGGTCGATAAAATTACTCTAATATTTATCTACAGCCCAAAACACATTCGACAAGGGCACGAGGTAGCCGATGAAACCCTTATCAAAAAACTTTTGTTGAGTTCAATCCAAATTTCGAATAAATGTGTCCATTATCCAAACCCATATTAACTTGGGCACGGGGTAGCCGATGAAACCCTCATCAACATGAATTCGGTGGATAGACATTTATCACCCACTTCCCCTACGTAACAAGGTTTGTACCCCGGGGTAGCCGAGTGCACTCCCTCGCGAAATTGGTTTTCATGGTTTCTACTATTTGGTAAGGCTATGTCTCAATTGTTTATTTTAGCGAGAGGTCATGTCAATTTATTATCTATCACGTTTTAAGTGAACTAAAGCGGTGAACTACGATAATTTTAATTGACACGGTCAATAAACTCGATGAAAGAAGATGCATGTTTTAGTTATGGCGATTTAGCGATGCATGCGACATAAAATAAAATGCAAGCATAAAAGTAAATAAATCCTAGTATGGCATTTCCTAAAATAGAAAAACTATTTAACTATTACATATTCGGAAACCAACTCCATTGGTCCCTTGAACTTCGGTTGTGGCACGCATCTCGAGGTAACACCGTCTTTATGTATCGCCATTCTTGAAGAAATCCATCTTTGGGAACTCCGGAATGAATAAAATTACATAATAAATTACATAAATTCCTATTATACATTTGTAACTAAACTAAAATAAATCTATTAAATTACAAAACGGTGATACGAGATCACAATAAAATTACAACCGAATCGATATTCCCATACATTTCGGGAAATACCAATTAAATCTAAGGCCATACTAAGTAAAATTACATAATTCAAAAATTACATAAATTAAAATTATGACAATCATAAAGAAAATTCAGCATTATAATATGTATGAACATGCTCAATTTTATGCTAAATCGCCTTTAATTAGCCAATATCGTATATTACTCGGTTTTTACGGATTTGCGTGATTTCAACATTTTACAATCACAAAAAATTACATAAATTCATATTTATGCATAAGTTAATTACCCTAACCTCTTAGGACTTAAAAATTTAGTCTTCACTAATAATTTGACCATAATTAACCCATATTTATAAAATTGTTCATTAATGGACTAAAAATTACAAAAATAAGCTATAAACTTCAAATAAATCACAAAATTTCAAATAAATTCAAAATTTGAAATTTAAACTCATGAAAATTCTGTAAAAATACCATGACACTCATAATGTTCAAAAACTTAGGTTAAAAAAAAAATTTCGAAATTTTTCCGGAAAAACAATGTTGCGGTTTATCGATTTTAACTAAAATAATCATAAAAACATGGAAAAATTATATTCATTAACTTTTCAATTTTAGATTTGAAAAAGATAATAAAAGGCAACATTAGACGTTTTTCCTAAGTCATAGATTATGTTTTATTAATTTTTCACTAATAATGTCACTATTTATGCTATTTTTCTTCAAAAATCCATAAATCATGCAAAAAGACTTCTTTATAGACCAGATTAAATTGCATGTGACAACATATTAAATTGCATGTGACAACATATTAAATTTCTATGACCAGATTCGAAATTTAATTCATATTAACCTATTTTTCACCTAAATCCGAATTTAATAATGAAAAATCCATTTTTCGAGCATAACAAGTCCAAAAATTATGAAAATTTTTACAGGTTATCTCAAAATAATATATGTGACAACATATCCAAAAATCACTGGAAAATTCGAAGTATAGCTGATTTTAGACCGAAAATGACATTTTTACTCATAAAATCATATTTAAATGTCATTATTGTATAATATGAACAATAAAAATCCGTAAATTTAACCAAAATATCCTAAAACATTTTAGGACCAGAAATTTTAACATGCATGAATTAATTTCGTGATATATCATAATAACACAAATTTTACAAGTTTTATATGTTAATCTTTATAACTCGGAAAAACTTTTAACCGATTTGCATGCAAACAACCATGGCTCTTGATACCGATTGAAGGAAATGTAGATCTATATATACTAACATATTCTTATATGTTCTAATTTATTTAGTCATAAAATAAATCATTGATCTTATGCATCCAAACTAATAAACAATATAAAGAAGAAACCATCATCTTACATTGTGATTTTCGGATTTATGGGCACAAGTGAGTTCACCTACTCACTTGTTCTTGAGCTCTCCAAATGGAAGAACAAGGATTCAAGTATAGAATCCCTCCCAAAAGCATATACCCAAGGAAAACTCTTAATAACTAATATTATTTAGATCTAGTAATAATATTAGTTTCACTATAAAATTGACACAAAATAAATTGCATTTTACTCTTGAAAATCTCGGTCAAGAGGGAGTATATGTGAGTATATTTCTCTAGAATTATCATAAATTGTAGAGAGTTTTTATTGCATTTTCTTACTCTAGAAAAATTAGATGGGAAGAATGAATAATGATGTAAAAGAGAAAAGCTCTTCTCTCTTTCTTGTGGGTGGCCGAAAAAGAGCATTGGGTAGTATGCCCAATGCCTTTTGTTTTTTCTCTTCTCAAAAGCTTAGGCTTGCAAGGCTAGTAGGTAGTCTTTAATAATTATGTTTTCCACTAATATGAAAACACAATATTAACCCAACACTCCCTCTAATTTCGGCACTTTCATAATAAAATGGATGGTCCATTTTATTTTGTCATTTGTCAATTTTGTCACATGTAACATGTTACATGACATGTCACAATGTAATGTATTTTTAACATATTAAAAATCAACATACTCATAAAATATGTCATTTACAAAATTGACTAGTAATTCGTAATTACTCGTGCCAAAATGTTTCCAAATTATAAATTACAACATTACGTATTTATAATGATTTATTCATTCCGTTCAATTGTTTCGTAAACAATGATTTCATCTAAGTAATAAAACAATTCGATTACTTAGACCGTGTCTCATTTAATCATATTTACAATAAGATACGTAAATTATACTCACAAAATCATCCGTCAATTTTAAGCAATTTAATTAACTCGTATCGGTATACGATTAATTAAATAATCAATTAAGAGTATTTCCCTATAGGTATGACATAGCAGGAAGTTCTATTGACATGTATATAGGATATGTAGTTTTACCTGCTTCTCAGATATGAAATAGTTTTAAGTGGGAAATGTTCCAAGATCTGGGGATCATTTCTCCTTCAAAAGTTTGTAGCCTGTAAGCTCCTTGTCCCACTATTGAATCAATTAAGTACGGGCCTTCCCATGTAGGGGCTAGTTTGCCTGCGTTCTTTTCTCTGGTGTTGGGGAAAACTTTCCTTAGTACCAGGTCTCCTTCTTTGAATACTCGATGTTGACATTTTTGTTGTAACTTCTTTGCGACTGTTGGTAGGCGGCTATCCTGACTTTCGCCGCATCCCTTAGTTCTTCGTTAAGAGTAGGTTATCCTGTAATAGGGGCTGTTCTCTTCTATTGTGTTCAGTTTATACGGTAGTTGGCACATGAATTTCTCGCCGGTATTATCGCTTGTGACCATAGACCAGGGAATATGGTGTCGGCCCGTGGTTGTTTTGGGTGTGGTCCTGTCGCCCCATAGGACTAGGGGAGCTCTTCCGCCCATCTTCCTTTTCTTCTTTTCTTTTTCTTGAGCAAAATGATTACTACTTTGTTACTTGATTACGCTTGCCGTTGGCTTTAGGGTAGTCTGGTGTAGATGTGACTAGGTTGATATTCCATTGTGCACGAGAAGTTTCTTGTTCTTTTTCCCACAAATTGTGTACCATTGTCACAGACTATTTCTGAATATTCCTTTTGATAAATGATATGACATCCTTTTCTTTGACTTGCACAGTAAGAGTCGCACTCTATCCATTTGGAAAAGTAGTCGATCATTGCTAGCATGAAGACTTTTGTCCGGGCGCCCGAGGTAGCTTGCCTACTATGTCCATGCCCCATTTCATGAATGGCCAGGGGGCTGAGATGGAATGTAGTAGCTCTGATGGTTGATGGATATAAGGGGAATGGATTTGACAGGCTTCACATTTTGAGCTATATGCTATGCGATCGGCTCTCGGGGTTGGCAAGTAGCTGTCCCGGGAATTTTGCTTGCCAGGCTTCTTCCACCTTTATGATTTCCGCAGTATCCATCATGTATGTCTTCTATGACCTGGCTGGTTTCATTTGGTTCCAGGCAACGTAAGTAAGATCCAGCCTGAGACTTTTTAAACAAGGTGTTATTTATAATGGTATAAGTGGATGCTTTGATTTTCAGGGCCCTTGCTTCGTTTTTATTTGTAGGGAGTATCCCATGTAGGAACCAATCATAGTAAGGTTTAGTCCAGGAGGTTGTATCTTCCGGATAGGGCAAATTTGTTCGAGCCTTTCTATGGTTGGTTCCAACAGTGGACGATGGGTATTTTGTCAAACACAAAGGGGTGAAGTTTGATCCCAGGCTGGCTAGGGCATCCGCCTGGGTATTTAAGTCCCTTGGTATTTGGTCAATGTCAAAGGTTTTGAATTTTTTGCAAAGGTTTTTGACATATTCCAAATAGAGTATCATCTTTGAATCTTTTGCAACATATACTCCTTTGATTTGATTGGAAATTAAGGGAGAGTCGGTTTACCTTGAGATTTGCTACACCGAGTTCTATACATACCTTTAATCCAAAGCAATCGGGCTTCATATTCAACCTCATTATTCGTGGCTTTGAATTCACAATTAATAGCCTGTGCAATTAGGTCTCTCTGTGGTGACTTTAGGACTAGTCCTAGGCCGTGCCTTTCATATTTGTTGCCCCATCTACATGGAGAGTCCATTCCTGGTCCATCTTTTGGGTGTCAAGAAGATTGACCTCTTTTATGAGGTCTGGTTCTAGGGTAGGACTAAATTCAGCCACGAAGTCTGCTAGTGCACGAGATTTAATTGCCGTCACGGGTTCAAAGGTTATATCATAGGTGCTGATTTGTCTTGACCATTTTGCCATTCTCGCCCGACAACTCGGGCTTTCTCGGACGATTTGATAGGCGGGTTGGTTCTTACAATGATTGGGTGACTTTCAAAATAAGGTCGAAGTTTAGTGCCGGACATTACTAAAGCAAGTACATATTTTTCAAGTAGGCCATACCTGGTTTACGTGTCTAGGAGACTTTTACTTACATAGTAAACGGGATCTTTGTTGGCCATCAATTTCTTTGTTCGGGACTCCACTTATGCTTTTGTTTACTGTGATGTATAGGTAGACCGTCAGGGGTTCTCCTTTGTCTGGTTTGGCAAGTAGCGGAGGTGTAGTCGGTATGTTTTGAGCTCGGGAATGCTTTGACTCGTGTTCAGGCAACCATTTGAATGCTTTGTTCTTCCTGAGAAGGTCATAGAATGCCTTGCACCTTGCGATGATCCGGAAATGAATCTATTCAGTATGCAACTCGTCTGTCGCTTTTGAATATCTTTGACCGACTTGGGGATTCCGGTTCTAGTATGGCTCTTATTTGTTCTGGGCTGGCTTCTATTCCTCTTTTGGTCACCATGTAACCTAGGAATTTTCTTGAAGATACTCCAAAATGGCATTTGGATGGGTTAAGTTTCATATTGAATTCTTCCAGGATCTTAAAGGCTGTCTCCAAGTCCCTGACATGATCTTTAGCTTTCTTTGATTTAACTACCATGTCATCAATATAGACTTCCATGGTGTCTCCTATTTGGTCCTTAAACATTGTATTGACCGGCGTTGGTATGTTGCCCCTGCATTTTTCGAGCCAAAGGGCATTCTTTGTGTAGCAAGATATATGCCCTTTCCGTGATAAATGCGAAGATGTTCCCGATCGGATGGGTGCATCTTGATTTGATTGAATCCACTTGAGGCATCCATGAATGTCGAAGTTCATGCCTGCTTTGTAGCATCCACCATTGCGTCTATGTGTGGGAGCGGAAATGGGTCTTTTAGGGCGAGGCTTTATTGAGGTCCGTGTAATCTACACAAACTCTCCACTTGCCATTCTTCTTTTGTACCACCACTACGTTGGCTAGCCAGTTAGGGTACATGACTTCTCTTATCATCCCCATGTCCAATAGTTTGTCTACTTCTTCATTAATGATAGCGTGTCTTTCGGCAAAAACTTTCTTCTTTTCTCACGGACGTGGCTTATAAGACTCATCTATATTTAGTTTATGTGTAATAATATTGGCATCTATTCCGATCATATCAAAATGTGACCAGGCAAAACATGAAGATTTACCTTTAAGAAAATTTACTAATTCGGCTTGATATTATCGGGGACATCGAGATCCTACCGATGACGTGCCTGTCGGTACTCGTGGTCTAAAATTACTTGATCGGTTTCCATTTTGGTTTCTCGCCACATGAGTTGTCCTGACAGTGGCTTTGTAATTGCTAGGCGAGGGACTTACCGCCTTGGAAGGCTTCATGACTCGGATAGCATTCCCAGGCGATTTATGTTCACCTTTTATGGTTGCTACTCCCCATTCTATTGGTATTTTGATGCATTGGTGATAGGTGGAGGGTATGGCCCTTACGTTGTGGATCCATGGTCTTCCCAATATGGCATTGTAGGATGACAGCGTCCAGGACTCCGAATCTTTCGTATGAAGATACTCCTTCCACGTATGTGGGCAGGTGTATTTCTCCCGGTGTGTTTCTTGTTTCTCCACTGAATCCCACTAGGACATTAGACTTCTTTCTGATTTGGCTTTCATCAATCTTCATTGCTTTAAGGACATCAAGCATGATCGGGTTTATCAACTCGCCTCCATCTACCAGGATTCTCATGACACGTGCGGTCCCTATTTGCATGGTGATCACCAGGTGTCATGGTGGAGGTCCGGAATGCCCTGCATATCAGTGTCGTCAAAAGTAATTTGAGGTAAATTGATAGGTTTAAAAGGAGATTTCATTTTTGACTCCCTGGCAATTTTCTTTGCACCGAAATTTGCTGTCAGCCACAAATTTTCGATCCTCCATTGATGAATTTGACTTCATAAATGGGTGGTGCGGGGGTAAGTCACGTTGTTGCCTTTACGTGTTTTTCTTCTTCCATCATCTTCCCTGTTCTTTGTTGGCATCAAGTCTTTCAGGTATCCTGACTTTAGCAGGTAAGCCACTTGTCTCCGTAATCCCAGGCATTCTTCTGTTGTGTGTCCTATGTCCATGTGAAATTCGCACCACCTGGAAGTGTCCTTCCTTGAGTTGGGGTTGTCCGACTTCTTTGGCCACTTGACAATGTCTCCCATATGGTCAAGTCTCTTGATCGATCCCCGCAATGTCAATAGAGAAGTTATATTCCTGGACGGGAGGATAAGTATAGGAGTTACCTCGTTGTTCATGTGTATAGTTGACTTCGATCCACGGGTCTCGTGTAGAGAGATGGCACGGAACCGCTTCCTCGTGGTTAGAGCCTTTTCGTTGGTTTTGTCATATCCTCGGTTGTTTTCGGCATTATCTCGCCTTGTAGACTTTGTCTTCTTCCGGCTGATATAGCCTATGGCTAATGCTTGGACATATTCAAAGGTATGATAGGGCTTCATGGTCATTGCATCGTAGAAGTCACTTTGTCCGGGGTAACCCTTGCCTGAAAGCTTCAACGGCTGTTCCAACATCACATCTGGGATTGAAACCTTTTCTTTGTTGAATCTTGTCATGTAGGATCCGATGGATTCTCCAGGCTTTTATTTAAATCTGTACAGTCACTAGATCTCTTTTCTAGTTCCCCTATTTCTGCAAACCGATGATTGAAAGAGTTGACCAGTCGAAGAAAGGACTTGATTCTTCCATTTGGCGGGTTTATGTACCATTGCAGGGGGTCCGTTCGAGTTGTTCCAAATCCCTTACACATGCAGACTTGACGTAGTTCACTGGGAATTGAAGTCGCCAAGCATCCTTTGCTTGTAATAGGCAACATGGTTTTGTGGATCTGTGGTTCCATCATAGATTCTCATTGAGGGAATCACAAATTTCTTTGGCAGGTCTATTTTTGCTATTTCATCCACAAAGGGTGAATCAGCATAGCTCTCTGGATTTGCTTCTTCAATTGGGGTAGGAACTCCTGGAATCTTTTCAAATCTCTCGTGAAGTTTTTGGATTTCCTGGAGCATAGCCATCATAATGGCCGTGTTAGTCGATCGATGAGGTCTCTTCATTTTGGAGTTCTCCTGAGTCCGTTCCTTCTCCTGCTTTGGACTTTGATGGAGTAGGAGTACCAATATTGGAGAAATCAATGTTCCTTATGATTGAGGAGAATGGTGTGCCAGGCTGGACTTTCAACTTTGATCCTAAAGCTTTTTCTCCCAAATGTATTTTTAGGGCGGATTCTCGATTCATTCAATTTTGCCACTTCGCTTGACTGGATCATTTTTTGTTTCGGTTGTTCCATCTCCAACAACTGTTGTTTGGCAGCAGCTAATTGTTGCTCAACACTATCTCCTGCCATCTTTTCTTAGTTTTTTGTGGTATTTGGTTGTGGGCTTTGATTATTTTTGAGTTAGATGCCCCACGGTGGGCGCCAATTGTTTTGACAAAGCTTTTTTGATCTAGATTGTCCTGCCAGGATTTATATGTAGGGTGATCTAACTCAAACAACTCTTTGATTGGTATAATTAAGTGCAAAATTAACTAATAAACAATGACACAAAGATTTTTATACGTGGAAAAACCACGAATAAGGGAAAAAACCACGGGCACCAAGCCGGAGTGATTGTTACTATGGTTTTAGATAGCCTGACGAGTATTGTTATATCAAGCGTGACAAAGTAATATATAGCTTAAGAATACAAAAATATAAGTAAAAGTGAGGGTATATCTCATGTCCCTTCTAATCTTCTCTTCTCTTCTATTTATAGCTGATCTCTTCCTCCTTCTTATGCCGTTTAGGGTTTCCTGGTAAATAGGGAATGTGCCTATTTACCGGAGGTGGTTGCCTCTTTATTAGCCGTTGTTTTGACTGCTTCCTATATCATAGCTTTACGAATTGGTCTTCCTTTTTGTAGGGAACATATATCAACGCCTATTTGTCGCTGCGGTGGCCTGGTGCTTTTCCTTTTAGGATCTTTGGTTATCTTTCGCTGTCTTTCATCAACTCCCTGCTGGTGCCTATCCGTGTTGAATCAATGCCTGGTTTCGGATGTCTTTTGCATGGAAGTTGTCCTTGGCTGTTGCCTGGCCTATATCAGGTCAGGCAGGATAATTTAGGGCCCAACAATAATCATAATAAAAATAATCATAATAATAATAATCATATTATTAATCATCATCATAGTCATAATAATAATAATAACAATAATAATAATAATAATAATAATAATAATAATAATAATAATAATAGTAATAATAATAATAATAATAATAATCATCATAATAATAATAATAATAATAATAATAATAATAATAATAATCATAATAATCATAATAATCATAACAATAATAATAATAATAATCATAGTCATAATAATAATAACCATAGTCAGAATAATAATAATAATAATAATAATAATAATAATAATAATAATAATAATAATAATAATAATAATAATAATAATAATAATAATAATAATAATAATAATAATAATCATAATAAAAATAATCATAATAATAATAATAATAATCATATTATTAATCATAATCATAATCATAATAATAATAATAATAATAATAATAATAATAATAATAATAATAATAATAATAATAATAATAATAATAATAATAATAATCATAATATTAATCATAATCATAATCATAATAATCACAATCATAATACTAATAATAATAATAATCATAATATTAATCATAATCATAATCATCATAATCATAATCATAATCATAATAATCATCATAATAATAATAATAGTAATAATAATAATAATAGTAATAATAATAATAATAATAATAATAATAATAATAATAATAATAATAATAATAATAATAATAATAATAATAATAATAATAATAATAATCAATTATAATAAAGAATCGCTTCTCTCTCTAGTCGGTTAGAGAGATTTTTCTCTCAACGAGCTTGGACGCCATTGTTGCTTCCTTCTCTTCCATGGCTCGAGGGAGTGGCCGCCCACCTAAATCTCGTTTTTCTTCTAATTCTCTGCTAGTTTCCGATTCTAATGGTACTGATTTCTCACTTTCTCGTCCCAATTCCCCCATTGATCGTTCTTGTCGTCGCTCCCCTAGAATACTTAATGATGAATTAATTGGTGTCTTTCCTTCTCCTATGGCTTCCTCTAGTGTTGCGTTAACTCAGACTGTCCCAAATCCTCACAATTCTGGTCAAGTTTTGTCTGGGTCAATTTTGCTTAATTCTCCGAAAACAGGGGTCGCCATTGTTGTACCTTCAGCTGTCCCTGTTATTACTCCAGTATCGTCTAGTCCTGCTTCTACTCAACCTGTTGCGGGTGTTCCCACACCTATTGTTCCAAAACCTAAATCTACGGGTCGAAATTGGGCAGATGTTACTAAGAGTAAGAACATTGGTATGAGTTTGTTCTTTGATGAGGATAGTGCCAATTCTTCAGAAATTGATATTCATCTGGATGAGGTTCAGGATGAGATTGTTAAGTGAAAATTTACCCTTATGGGCAATGTTCTTGGAGCTAAACCCTCACAGCAAACTGTCTCTGAGTTTACCCAAAAACATTGGAATTTTGGCCCTCTTCCCCTAGTTCAATACTTCAAAAAAGGATGGTTTAGCTTCAAGTTTGACTCTGAGGAAGCCATGAATGCTGTTCTTAGGGGTGGTCCTTGGAAGATTGGTGCTAACTCTCTTATACTTAAGCAATGGTCTCCCCATTTCTCTTGTATCATGGAATGTGTAACCATTGTTCCTGTCTGGATCTTGTTCCCTGATTTAGATCCCTATATGTGGACTGATTCTATTCTCAGTAAGATGGCTAGCAAGATTGGTAAACCTTTGTTTGCTGATCTTCCCACTACTTGCAAAGCTAGGCTCTCCTTTGCTAGAATCCTTGTTGAAGTGGACATTTCCAAAGATCTTCCTGACCATATTGGCATCAATGCTCCTTTCATTGGTCACTCTTCTCAAAGGGTTGTCTATGAATGGCTTCCTTATTATTGCAAAACCTGTCTCAAGCTTGGACACACCGACAGTAACTGCAAAAGGAATAGACCTACTGTTGCCCCCCTGCCTAGGCTGATGCTCCCAAAAGACTACCATTGCCCACAAGGCACATGGCCCACCTGGGGTGATTGGCCAAAAGAAGCACTCTGGGAAACAGGTCTCTAAACCTGTAACCACTGTCTCACCTGTCTCTGGTCCCCCTTCTCAGTTGCCTGACTCTGGGTTGTCTGTAAATGAGCCAGGTCAGGTTTCATGTGTGGTGGCTTCCACTGACCAGGTGACCAGTGTGACTCCTGGCTCTGTTGCTATTGCTTCTGATACTACTTCTGTTACTATTGTGCATGGCCCTTCTGTAGGGTCTGGTAGAAAGAAGAAATCTGGGAAGCAGGTCTCTAAACCTGCAACCACTGACCCATCTGTCCTTGGTCCCTCTATACAGCTCCCTGACTCAGGATGCCACTTGCTAGGGGGTACCTCAGCTCCTCAGGTTGTTGAGTCAGTTGTCCTTCCAGAGGGGGTAAACTCAGAATGCCCTGTGCTAGGTTCCCCTTCTCTGGTTGGTCATTCTGTCTCTTCATCTGAGGCTGCTGTAAAGCACTTAGAATGCAGTGTGCTAGGTCAGGCTCCCTCTATATAGGGTTCCACTGCTCAGATGGTCAGTGTGACTCCTGGCTATGATGTTTTTACTTCTGAAAACACTACTGTTCAGTTGCCTTGCTCTCCTAACAAGTTTAGTGTCTTGGCTACTACCTCTGAGCAATCTGCCTTGGAAGCTGGCCAATTAGTGGATGATCCCCCCCCTCCTAATGTTCCATGATTGTGTCTACTTGGAATATTAGGGGGTTCAATAAGTTGGTGAAGCACTTAGAGGTTGTTAACTTCATTCAGCATAATAAAATTGATATCCTGGGTCTCCTTGAGACTAGAGTGAAGCTCACTAAATCTCATAGGATTCTAAGGTCCAAGTTCAAAAAGTACAGTAGCTTTTGCAATTACAATATGCATCATAATGGGAGGATTTGGCTTCTCTGGGATACTTCTACTACTAAGGTTTCTGTTCTGCAGGAACATGCTCAGGTAGTACATTGTCTTGTTCAGCACTTTGCCTCTGGCAGGTCTTTTCACTTATCTGTTGTCTATGGTAGTAATTGTCCTATGGCTAGACAATCCCTCTGGAATAGTCCGATCCAGCAATCCCATCAGACTGGTCCTTGGGTGGTTATGGGTGACTTCAATATTGTCAGATATGCTCATGAAAAGATTAGTAATACTCCTCCTGATCTCACTGACATGACTGACTTTAACTCCTGCTTATCTGAGTATGGTCTGGATGATATGCATGGATCAGGTAGTGACTTTACCTGGTTTAATAAACAAGAGGTCAACACCAGGGTTTACTCTAAATTAGACAGGGTTCTCATTAATGCTGACTGGCTTATCTCTTTTACTCAAACTACTGCTCAGTTTCTCCCTCCTGGCATATCTGATCACTTTCCTGCTCTCCTTTCCTTCTCTAATGATCCTCTCCCTAAGAAACAGTTTAAGTTCCTTAACTGTTGGATTAATCATCCTGAGTTCTTAACCAAGGTTGCTGAGGCTTGGCAAATTTCACCAGTGGGTAATTCTATGCATAGGCTTATGGCAAAACTCAAGAACACAAGGAAGTCCTTGTCTGCTTTACATCTAGCTCATTTTTCTAACATCAGTACCAGAGTCAAACTGAAACAGGCTAAGCTTAACCAATGTTTCCTTGCCTTGCAACAATCTCCTCTTTCTGAAGACCTTATTCTTAAGGAGAAGACTGTTTCTCAGGAATTTTGGTCCCTTAAGTTGGCTGAAACAAAAATTCTTATACAAAAGGCTAAAGTTCATGATATTAAGCATAATAATTCGTGCTCCAAGTTCTTCTTTGCAAAAATTAAGGAGAGACAGCAGAGCCAATATATTGGTGAAATTCATGACATCCATGGATCCTTGCATAGTGGCTTACATGATGTTGGGGAGGCTTTTGTTGATTACTATCAACAGCTTTTGGGTTCTTCTTCTGATGTTCATCCTATTGATCCTTGCTTTATACCTAATGGTTAGTGCTTATCAGTCCAAGATCAGGCTGCTCTTACTGCTCCCCATCTCTAGGACTGAGATACAGTCTGCTCTTTTTTCTATTCACTCTTCCAAGAGCCCTGGTATTGATGGCTTCTCTTATGGCTTTTTCAAGGCTTCCTGGGATATCATTGCTGATGATTTTTGTTTGGCTGTTTTGGATTTTTTCAAGACCAACTTCATGCCTAAACAAGCTAATGTCTCTCTCATATCCCTCATTCATAAAAAGAAGATTGTTTCTAGTGTCAAGGACTTTCGTCCCATCTCCTGCTGCTCCATCATTTATAAAACCATAAGTAAAGTCTTGACTGTGAGGCTCCAAGGGGTCATGGACAAGCTTGTTGGTAAAGAACATGCTACCTTCATCTCTGGCAGAAGCCTTCATGGTAATGTCATGCTCACTCAGAGTCTTATTAAAGGTTACTCAAGGAAATTCCTTACTCCTAGATGTTTGCTTAAAGTGGATATTAGTAAGGCTTTTGACTCCATTCAGTGGCCCTTTATACAGAATATGCTTAGTGCTCTTAACTTCCCTCCTTCTTTCATTAAATGGATTATGGGATGTGTTACTGGTCCCTGCTATACTCTCAAAGTGAATGGTTCTCACCATGGTTTTTTCAAAGGGAAAAGTTGGGTTAGGCAGGGTGACCCTCTTTCCCCTCTACTCTTTGTGCTGTGCATGGAAATCCTCTCACGTATTCTCAGGGTCATGTGTAGGGACCCAAATGTCTCTTTTCACCCTAAATGTGCTAAGATGGGTCTCACACACTTGATCTTTGCTGATGATCTCATGATTTTCACTAGGGGTGATGTTCCTTCTATCCAGAAAGCTGCTGAGGTACTTCAACTCTTCTCTAGCTAGTCTGGCCTTAGAGTTAATTTTGATAAATCAGAAACATACTTTGGGGGTGTGGATCCTGATATCAAACAGCAAATCCTGGATGCCATTGGTCTTACTGGGGGAGTTTTCCTTTTTAGGTACCTTGGTCTCCCTATTCACCCATCCAGGCTCACCAATCCTATGTTTGCCCCTCTGATTCAAAAAATTCAGAATCTTCATAGCTGTACCACCAGCTTACTTTCCTATGCTGGTAAGCACCAGGTCCTGAATTCCATTGTTTTTGGTATTGGCAACTTCTGGTGTAGTAGCCTTCTTTTGCCCAAGTCCATCTGCAGCCTCATCTCCTCCCTTTGTAAGCAATTTTTCTAGGGTTATAAGGGTGGTAGAAAAATGGTGTTCAAGAGCTGGAAAAGTATTTGTGCTCCTTGGCTTGAAGGTGGGTTCCAGGTAACTGACCTCTCTACTTGGAATCAGGCCTGTATGCTCAAATGGTTATGGCTATTAGATCTTGGACAGGGCTCTATCTGGGTGGAATGGGTCACTAATTACTGCCTAGATGGTATCTCCATCTGGGATCTCTCCATCCATGACTATTTCTCTGACAGCCTAAGGGGTGTCATTCTTACCAAAGATGCTTTTGTCACTCTTTTTGGTACCCTGCAACAAGCTAAAGCCGCTCTGCACAATTGTGTCGTCAAAGGTCAATTCTCTTTACTCAAGGCTTACAATCTTATCAGGCAGCATTATCAGACTAAATCTTACTTCAAACCATTGCTGGACAACTCCCTCTTGCCCAGACACCGAATTATTCTCATGCTAGCAGTTCAGAGAAAACTTGCTACTTTGGATCTTATCGATGCTTGAACGGGTATTTGTCCGCCTAATAGATGCTTCTTATGTAAGCTCCAGTCAAAGTTCCCGTCATCTCTTTTTCCACTCGTTGCTGCTCTCAACAAAGTTCTGCGAGGCCTCGCTTCGGGATGGGTCTTCACGTTCGGGACTCGCGAACTACGCAGTCTTCTCCTCTGGTCTCTTAAACGTACTCCTCGTAAGCATTGGCGTAATAAGAAGATCATTTGTTGCTTGGCCTCAGCTGTTTACAGTCTGTGGCATGAAAGGAATAGAAGAGTTTTTGAAGGATATGAGCGTCCTGCCCAGCTTCTCATCAAGGAGATCCAACATAGTGTTGATCTCATCCTCCTTACCAAGTCACACCAAATCCTACATGAAGACATCATAGAGGCTTTACACTCCTAATACATTTTTTGTAATTGTATAGTTTAGGGGATATACTCTTGTAAGAAATCTTATGTACTCCCTTGTTTGGAATATATGAGAAAATACCTTTCTTGCAAAATAATAATAATAATAATAATAATAATAATAATAATAATAATAATAATAATAATAATAATAATAATAATAATAATAATAATAATAATAATAATAATAATAATAATCATAATAATCATAATAAAAATAAAAATAAAAATAATAATAATAATAATAATAATAGTCATAATAATAATAATAATAATAATAATAATAATAATAATAATAATAATAATAATAATAATAATAATAATAATAATAATAAAAATAATAATAAAAATAATAATAATAATAATAATAATAATAATAATAATAATCATAATAATAATAATAATAATAATAATAATAATAATAATAATAATAATAATAATAATAATAATAATAATAATAATAATAATCATAGTCATAATAATAATCATAGTCATAATAATATTAATAATAATAATATAAAAAAATAATAATAATAATAATAATAATAATAATCATAGTATTAATCATAATCATAATAATAATCATAATAATCATAATCATAATAATAATAATAATAATCATAATCATCATTATAATAATAATAATAATAATAATAATAATAATAATAATAATAATAATAATAATAATAATAATAATAATAATAATAATCATAATAAAAATAAAAATAAAAATAAAAATAATAATAATAATACTAATAATAATAATCATAATCATCATCATAATAATAATCATAGTCATAATAATAATAATAATCATCATAGTCATAATAATAATAATAGTAATAATAATAATAATAATAATAATAATAATAATAATAATAATAATAATAATAATAATAATAATAATAATAATAATAATAATAAAAATAATCATAATCATCATCATAATAATAATCATAGTCATAATAATAATAATAATAATAATAATAATAATAATAATAATAATAACAATCATAATAATCATAATAAAAATAATAATAATAACAGTAAAAACAACAACAATAATAATAATAATAATAATAATAATAATAATAATAATAATAATCATAATAATCATAATCATAATAATAATAATAATCATAATAATAATAATAATAATAATAATCATAATATTAATCATAATCATAATCATAATAATCATAATTGTTTTGACAGGCTTTTTACTGATCTAGATTGTCCTGCCAGGGATTTATATGTAGGGTGATCTAACTCAAACAACTCGCCTGATTGGTATAATTAAGTGCAAAATGAACTAATAAACAATGACACAAAGATTTTTATACATGGAAAAACCCTGGGAATAAGGGAAAAAACCACGGGCACCAAGCCAGGAGTGATTGTTACTATGGTTTTAGATAGCCTGACAGAGTATTGTTATATCAGGCGTGACATGCGAATATATAGCTTAAGAATACAAAAATATAAGTAAAAGTGAGGGTATATCTCATGTCCCTTCTAATCTTCTCTTCTCTTCTATTTATAGCTGATCTCTTCCTCCTTCTTATGCCGTTTAGGGTTTCCTGGTAAATAGGGAATGTGCCCTATTTACCCGGAGGTGGTTGCCTCTTTATTAGCCGTTGTTTTGACTGCTTCCTATATCATAGCTTTCTGGAATTGGTCTTCCTTTTTTGTAGGGAACATATATCAACTGCCTATTTGTCACCTGCAGTGGCCTGGTGCTTTTCCTTTTTAGGCTGCTGGTTATCTTTCGCCTGTCTTTCATCAACTCCTGCTTGGTGCCTATCCGTGTTGAATCAATGCCTGGTTTTAGATGTCTTTTGCCTGGAAGTTGTCCTTGGCTGTTGCCTGGCCTATATCAGGTCAGGCAGGATAATTTAGGGCCCAACAATTGCCCCTTATATGCTTATTCCATTATTAGGTCTGGTTAGGAATAAGGAGATAAAAATTTGGGCCAGGCAAGTGATTTGTGCAGGGTCTTTTTATCGGATTTAGAATTGGTGTTTGATTCAACTTCTTGTAACGGTTATTTGTCATTAATAGGGTAGGTTCACAAAAACCTAGGAGAGTCATGATTAGTCTCTACCACTTGCTTTTCTAGCCGTTTAGGATTTGCGATTATAAATATCCTTCCTTTGCCGTGATTGCTTCCACATTTCAATCCCCAAATTTCTTCTTTCCCTTTCTAAAAAATTCTCTCTTTGAAAAATTCATCTTCCGAGAAAAAATAAGATATGGTGGTGGCGGAGAAGGACAACGACTTTAAAAGCTCTGCTGAGGTGAAAAAGTTCTGTTGAAGTTGAAATGGTTTCTGCCGAGGTTGAGGGGGTCCACGATATCATCCCCGAGGATGATGTGGTGGAGGTTGTTGCTCCTCCGGAGGTTCTCCATGTCTTATAAGGGGGTTGAATATTCTCCTAATAAGGCTTTGGCGGCTTCTTTTCAAGAAGCCAATCAATCAAACCTGCTTTTGAGCATTATATAAAGGGCAGGGGCCTTATTCCTCATGGGCCGAGGTTTGGATTCCCGAGAACGGTCCTGTCGGGGCTAATTGGAGTAGCCCGGGTTGATTCTCGTATTTTTTGAGTGGGCGTTCGGGGTGGCGGTCAGCTTCCCCTTTCTCCTTTTATGACTGAGGTGATTAGGGCTATTAGGGTTCCTCCGTTTCAACTCATGCCAATGGTTTGGAAAATTGTCCATTCTATTGAGCATTTATGTTCTAAGCATAAATTGGTTATTACCCTGGATGATTTCAAGAATGTCTATCACCTGAAGAGTCATTCTACTGGAGGTTCAATTTTCGAGTCAGGTCAAAGATGGCTCACCTGATTACCAACTTTGATTCAGGGGATGATAAAGGATGGGCTCAAACTTATATGTTTATCAAGGCTGATTCAATTGCCCCTGACCTGGACTATCTGAATTACCCAGCTGTTGAAGGAGGTAACTTTCTTTCCTGCATTATTTTTGGTTTGGTAATAATATGTTTTGGAGAGTTTACTTGCTTTGCCCGTGCTTTCTTTTAGTAAATGATTGGGTGAATGATCCTGATGCTGAGGGGTCGGCTGACCGGATAGCAGCGTTTATGGCGCTGCCTGAAGAGGAGAGGGCTTGGCCTGCCTGTCTGGGGCAAGCTTCTATGCCTCGTTTTAAGAAGGCTAAGTTGAGTACGTATAAGCCTGTAAAGAGCACTAAGGTTCCAGGGGCATCTTCATTAGGGAGTAAGTTATTTTGCTTATTTTTGTCATTCTATTTCCTGTATTGGATTTATGCTTATATTGCTGATTTAGAAACTCGTCGTGCAGCTACCAGGGCTTCTCCCAGAATTGCTAGTTTTGGTCTGTCTTTGGTGAAGGCAGGGGTCTCCCAGATTACAGGGGAGAAGTCAAAGAGCAGTGAGGCAACGGGAAGTGACAGTGCTGTTCAAGTTCAGGAACCTGTGCAGGAGGTTCAGTTGGCGTCTCTTGAAAAGATTGTGGATGATAGTGACCGTCCTGAGAAGAGGAAGAGAGTGGATGAATCTAGAGGAGTTTATGAGGTCAGGGGGGTCAGGGCTCGTATGGATGAGGTCCAGTTTGCCAAGGATCAAATTCAGGCTCAGGCTTTTGTGGTTGATGATCCCTATTTCAAGTACCAGGCAGAGGAAGCTTCTGCCCGTGCTTTGGCTGCTATGTATCGTTCCAGGGACTATGCTGCCAACCTGATTACCATGCTTCAGGAGGTATATATTCTCTGTCTTTGTTTATTGTGGGTTTTTGTGTGTGTTTTCTTTTTTGTGGCTTAGATAGGCATTTTTCTTTTGTTTTAGAATGTTAATGATGTGCTGAGGAGCGCCTGTCAACTGGAATCAGTCCATGGTCTAAAAAATGCCTTGGATTGGGAGGTACAAATCTTGAAAAAAGATGCTGACAAGTTTAAAGCTGAGTTGGAGGTGTCCAAGGCTGAGAATCATTCTTTGAAGGAGGATAATGAGGCAGGGAAGGCTCGGTTGCTGGTGGAGTCTTCTAAGCTGAAATCTGCTCAGGATGCTCTGAAAGCTCTTCAGGCTAAGTTTGATATTGCTCAGGAAGAGTTGAAGGCTGAAAAGCAGGCTATGCAGGAGCAGTTAAAAGTAAATGAAGAATTGGCTGTAGAGAGGGATGAGGTCCAGGCTAGGTATAAAGATGTTGCACTGTATTTCTTTGGCAAGGGCCGTGTGGATGCTATGAAAGAGCCTGCTGAAGTCAGGCCTTTTTGGAATCCTGATCAGGAGTTGGCTGATCTCAATACCACTTATCCTGAGCTTTGTAAGTTGCATGCCGACGAGGAAGTGGACTCTCCTCCATCCAAAGGGAAAAATAGTGATGCTGAAGGGGAGGGAGATGAAGAAGAGGAGGCTGCTGATGAGGGGATTGGCTCTGCTACTGTGTCCAAGGCGGGCTAGTTTGATTTTTTCTGTTGTGGAATTTTGTGTTGTTTTGGCCTATTCAGGGGGGGATGTTCCCTGAACAAATAATTTAGGATTTGTTTTGGTTTTTGTTGGCTTTTCCTGGATAAACGGTTTGTTGCCTGGGAAGGGTATATTCCTGGGTAGGTTTTAATATATATATCCTTTCTTCTCTTGATTTTCTTGCTGTGTTTGACTGGAATTTGTACCTGTACATTCATGTGATTTTTTTGTTAGAGTAATGCCTGTCAGGAGGGCTTATGGCCCTCATTCCTGTGTTTATGGGGAATGGTGGCTCTATCTGCCTGTCAGGAGGGCTTTTGAGAATGAGGGTGGTTGCTTGGTCGGGAGGGCTTATGGCCCTCACTGTCAGAGGGCTTCTTTGACAAGTACTATGGTCTATTCCACCTTTGTACTTATCTTTTTATGTACTGAGCTCGTTTAATTTTCGGGTCAGCAGCGGGCGGTGCCAAATTAGAGCATTTTTAGAAATGCTGTTCAGGTTGGGTGGAGTGGCCCTCAATCCTGAACATTTGTTTAAGCCTAAAGTGTAACATATAATAAGTGAAAAGAAGGCGTAAAACAAGTTTTCAGGATTTAAAATAAAGTTTTAGGTGAAGCTAAGAATAACAGTAAGCAACTTAGCACATAGCAGAAAGTTCTATTGACATGTATATAGGATAGGTAGTTTTACCTGCTTCTCAGATATGAAATAGTTTTAAGTGGGAAATGTTCCAAGACCTGGGGATCATTTCTCCTTCCAAAGTTTGTAGCCTGTAAGCTCCTTGTCCCACTATTGAATCAATTAAGTACGGGCCTTCCCATGTAGGGGCTAGTTTGCCTGCGTTCTTTTCTCTGGTGTTGGGGAAAACTTTTCTTAGTACCAGGTCTCCTTCTTTGAATACTCCGATGTTGACATTTTTGTTGTAACTTCCTCGCGACGCTGTTGGTAGGCGGCTATCCCGACTTTGGTGCATCCCTTAGTTCTTCTCGAAGAGTAGGTTATCCTGTAATAGGGGCATGTTCTCTTCTATTGTGTTCAGTCGCTTCGTAGTTGGCACATGAATTTCTCACCGGTATTATCGCTTCGCACCATAGACCAGGGAATATGGTGTCCGGCCTGTGTGGCTTTTTTGGGTGTGGTCCTGTCACCCATAGGACTAGGGGAGCTCTTCCGCCCATCTTCCTTTTCTTCTTTTCACTTTTCTTCAGCAATTACTACTTTGTTACTTGATTCTGCTTGGCCGTTGGCTTTAGGGAAGCCTGGTGTAGATGTGACTAGGTTGATATTCCATTGTGCACAGAAGTTTGCTGTTCTTTTTCCCACAAATTGTGTACCATTCTCACAGACTATTTCTGAATATTCCGTTTAATAAATGATATGACATCCTTTTCTTTGACTTGCCTGTAAGAGTCTGCCTCTATCCATTTGGAAAAGTAGTCAGTCATTGCTAGCATGAAGACTTTTTGTCCAGCGCCCGAGGTAGCTTGCCTACTATGTCCATGCCCCATTTCATGAATGGCCATGAGATGGAATGTAGTAGCTCTGATGGTTGATGGATATAAGGGGAATGGATTTGACAGGCTTCACATTTTGAGCTATATGCTATGCGATCGGCTCTCGGGTTTGGCCGAAGTAGCCTTGTCACCGAGAATTTTGCTTGCCAGGCTTCTTCCACCTTTATGATTTCCGCAGTATCCATCATGTATGTCTTCTATGACCTGGCTGGCTTCATTTGGTTCCAGGCAACGTAAGTAAGGTCCAGCCTGAGACTTTTTAAACAAGGTGTTATTTATAATGGTATAAGTGGATGCTTTGATTTTCAGGGCCCTTGCTTCGTTTTTATTTGTAGGGAGTATCCTCTGTAGGAACCAATCATAGTAAGGTTTAGTCCAGGAGGTTGTATCTTCCTGGATAGGGCAAATTTGTTCAGGCCTTTCTATGGTTGGTTCCAACAGGTGGACGATGGGTATTTTGTCAAACACAAAGTAGGCTGAAGTTTGATCCCAGGCTGGCTAGGGCATCCGCCTGGGTATTTAAGTCCCTTGGTATTTGGTCAATGTCAAAGGTTTTGAATTTTTTGCAAAGGTTTTTGACATATTCCAAATAGAGTATCATCTTTGAATCTTTTGCAGCATATACTCCTTTGATTTGATTGGAAATTAAGAGAGAGTCAGTTTTTACCTTGAGATTTGCTACACCGAGTTCTATACATACCTTTAATCCAGCAATCAGGGCTTCATATTCAGCCTCATTATTCGTGGCTTTGAATTCACAATTAATAGCCTGTGCAATTAGGTCTCCCTGTGGTGACTTTAGGACTAGTCCTAGGCCAGTGCCTTTCATATTTGTTGCCCCATCTACATGGAGAGTCCATTCCTGGTCTGTCTTTTGGGTGTCAAGAAGATTGACCTCTTTTATGAGGTCTGGTTCTAGGGTAGGACTGAATTCAGCCACGAAGTCTCCTAGTGCCTGAGATTTAATTGCCGTCCTGGGTTCAAAGGTTATATCATAGGTGCTTTGATTTGTCTGACCATTTTGCCATTACGCGACAACTCAGGCTTTCTCAGGACAGATTTGATAGGCAGGTTGGTTCTTACAATGATTGGGTGACTTTCAAAATAAGGTCGAAGTTTAGTGCAGGACATTACTAAAGCAAGTACTGTAGATACCCGTATCCGTCGATATTGGAATTTATAGAGAACCCGACAAACACCCGATGATGATAGGACACATGTATTCTTTAGTTGTCATTGTCATTATTTGGAGCTCGTTTTACGATGTAGAATGGGCGTCGTCGATGAAGTATTTTATTAATTTAAATGATATTTAAATTAATGTTTTTTTAAGTGAGTTCATTTTATTAATTTAAATGATATTTAAATTATGGCTTTTTTTAAGTAAATTCATTTTATTGTTTTATTTTGAATTTATTTTCTCAAGTTTATTTTATTGAAAATAAAATAAATATTTGATTTGAAAAATCATTTTATGAGTGTATTTGATTTGAAAAGTCATTTATTTTAATGTGTTAATTGATTTGAAAAATCGATTTAAAAATCGAAAAAAGCTCGTTTTAAACATGCGTTTTTGAGCTCGGTTTTAGCTCGGTTTTTGAGCCCGTTTTCTTTACGAGTTGGAACGAATCTCGAGTACACTAACCAACCTAAGCCTCTACCCATCCACCCCTGTTCGAACCCCCATAACCACGGCCCAAATTCCATCCCAAACACCCCCCAACAGCCCGCATATACACGAGCAACCCCCCTGTTTTGGCAGCTCAATCCCGAGCCCAAAAACCGCTCCAAATACCACCAAAACCCGTACCCATTAACCCTAACCCATACCCTAGTATCCTACCCATATTACCCTAGCTTAATCACCAAGAAAACCCCTCTCAAACCCTCATAAAAGCTGCTGGACAGCAGCTATGCGTGAGCAGGCCCGACTGCCTCTCCCTCTCTTTTGCCCTACTTTAACTCCTCATAAATACCACCCCTTCACCATACATTCATTCCACTAAGTTATCCATACATCCTACCTTCACTAACAAGCTTTAAACCTCAGAAACAAACCCTAATTGCCTCCCAAAAACCCTCCACAAAACCGACATCCAAACTGAAACAGTTTGTGTGTCCTCTTCGAAAAACAATTCGTTCCTCCTTCAAACCTCCATCAAAACTCGAGTTTCTTGTTCCTAATTAACCATACAACATCTATCTACACATTAGACAAAGATTTACGAGCCAAATTGCCCTTGAGAGTACACGAATTCCTAAAAACAGTGTTTATACACTCTGTTTTCGCGGCTTTTTCCTGTCTGTCCAGTTTTGTTTGTGCTCGTTTTTCGTGCCCAATAACTCAAAACGAGCAGGGGTTGCTTTAAGATCTCTGTTCTCCTCTCTTTTTAGTTTTCAAAACATCTTTTAAATCGAATTTTCACCGTGAAACGAGAGAGAAATCGCTGTTTGAAAGTTGCTGTCCAGATTCGATAAAAACGTGTTGTTTGCTTTGTTTCTTCGTCGACGACGGCCTCTTGAGATAAAATCTACCATCGATTACGACCCAAGACGGTGTCAACGATACATGTAGGTTGAGGGTGCATCAAATCCTCTTCTTTCTCCCTTTTATTTCGTTTTTTATGTTTGTTTTTTATAGTTTGTTTTTGTTTGTTTATCGTTTTTTTTGTTTATCGATTGTTCTAATTAACTACGAAACTAGTTTAGTCCGAGTATGAGTTAAAGTACCACCATGAACACCCGCGTTGACTTGAGATGGGAAAGAAACCGCTACATCAGTCGGTCGTACAACCCCGTCTCATTTACATATCCTCGTGTTCAAGGTAGGGCATTAATAAAACGATTTCTGACTTCGTTCTTCGCTTTTGACCCCTCCTTTGTTTCGTGTGATTCGACCTGCCCCTGGACCATTTACATGTTAGTATGACCTCTGATTGTTAATATATAACTCGTTTAGATGATATTAGATCTGTTTAATAACCTAATTAGACACTTTAGGGTACATCGACATAGCTTTAAAAACCGATTAACAATTCTGTAACTTAATTGAATTCATCTTCCCTTTCACTAATTTTCTCGCTAGCATGGAAGTGCGTGCTTAACACCTTTCCATTTGCACTCGTTGACGATTTAGAATTGTACCTAACCTAGTTCGTATTTATTTAATTCAATTTGTAATTAATTAACCTTTAATTTGTTTTATTTATTTCTATTTTTTTAAAAGTTGTTTTAATTATCTTTTATGGTTCAAAATCTGTAAATTTAATTTAATGAATTTTTTCGTAATTTATTTTACTGATTTCGTAATTAAAACATAATTAACTTTGCTTTTCTACAAAAACCGTGCCTTGCACGGGCCTGTCTGACTTCTGATCCGTGCACTGCACGGGTCTGCCAGTTTTAGTTTCTTTTCCTCTTTTGTTTCTTTAATTGTTTACTAATCCTATTTTAATAAATATGGATTGGTGAATAATTTTAATAAGTTGGGTTCAATTTAATTAATAAGTTGTACCTAATTTATTTCAAGCCTTTGTACTTATTTATTTTAATTTAATTAGTTTAATTCTAATCTAATTTGTTTATTAACTAATAATTCGGCTAACATCTTTAATTAGTCTAACTTAGCTTTAGCTTTTTTTGTTTACATTTGTTTCGTTTATTAAGACTTAATAGTTTAAGTTGTATTTTGTTAGTTTGTATTGTAATCTGAGTCAAAGTAATTACGATAGTTGTTGTAATTAGATTGAGTTGTATCTTTAATTTATCGTTGTGTCGGCATGAAATGCCTGGGTTGTAATAGGGTAGATCCCCACGGCTCCCCCATTCCCCCTTAAGCCTTGTTTGCTTTGTTTTGTATGTTGTTAGATCAATCAACCCACATGCTAAATTACAACTTTGACAAAGTTAATTTAGTTGCATCTAAAACGACATAGAAATTGTTGTCACATGTTATAGTTTAAAACGATGTTTGCATATCATATATCGTAGTAGCTATGACCTTGTTTGAAATCCGACACTTGACTTAGTAGAGGCCGTTATTGACGGGCGGGGTTAGGTGTCCTTATGGGCTTCCTAACACGTACCCTCACCCCTTACTCAAGATCTATGGTTTGTGGATCCGTCTAAATACCATTCTATTACGAGAGTCATTCAAATCGAGTGATATAGGGTACAAGTCTTTATCTTTAATCACTCGTAGTCGATTGGCTTTATGCTTTTCGATGAAAGGTGTAAAGTTGACTTGAACGGTTCCAAGTTCCCAAAAAACTTGGTGGTGACTCTAATTTGTCTTAATTCGATTCGAAAGAACCTCGAGTCGATTATGCCTAGTGTGGATCCCGCGGACGCAGTTCCCGAGGGCCTTGTCCACAAGTACATATTTTTCAAGTAGGCCATACCTGGTTTCTGCGTCTAGGAGACTTTTACTTACATAGTAAACTGGATGCTGTTGGCCATCAATTTCTTTGGTCAGGACTCCACTTACTCTTGTTTCGTGATGATAGGTAGACCGTCGGGGTTCTCCTTTGTCCGGTTTGGCAAGTAGCGGAGGTGTAGTCGGGTATGTTTTGAGCTCCTGGAATGCCGACTCGTGTTCGTGCAACCATTTGAATGCTTTGTTCTTCCCGAGTAGGTCATAGAATGCCTTGCACCTTCGATGATCCGGAAATAAATCTATTCAGTGGTCGCAACTCGTCTGTCGGTTTTGAATATCTTTGACCGACTTGGGGATTCCGTTCTAGTATGGCTCTTATTTGTTCTCGGGGCTTCTATTCCTCTTTTGGTCACCATGTAACCTAGGAATTTTCTTGAAGATACTCCAAAATGGCATTTGGATGGGTTAAGTTTCATATTGAATTCTTCCAGATCTTAAAGGTCATCTCCAAGTCCCCGACATGATCTTGACTTTCTTTGATTTAACTACCATGTCATCAATATAGACTTCCATGGTGTCTCCTATTTGGTCCTTAAACATTGTATTGACCAGGCGTTGGTATGTTGCCCCCGCATTTTTCGTGCCAAAGGGCATTCTTTGTATAGCAAGATATGCCCCTTTCCGTGATAAATGCAAAGATGTTCCCGATCGAGATAGGTGCATCTTGATTTGGTTGAATCCACTTGAGGCATCCATGAATGTCGGGAGTTCATGCCCTTTGTAGCATCCACCATTGCGTATATGTGTGGGAGCGGAAATGGGTCTTTTGGCGAGCTTTATTGAGGTCTGTGTAATCTACACAAACTCTCCACTTGCCATTCTTCTTTTGTACCACCACTACGTTGGCTAGCCAGTTAGGGTACATGACTTCTCTTATCATCCCCATGTCCAATAGTTTGTCTACTTCTTCATTAATGATAGCGTGTCTTTCAGCAGCAAACTTTCTTCTTTTCTGCTGGACAGGCTTATAAGACTCATCTATATTTAGTTTATGTGTAATAATATTGGCATCTATTCCGGTCATATCAAAATGTGACCAGGCAAAACATGAAGATTTACCTTTAAGAAAATTTACTAATTCTGGCCTGATATTATCGGGGACATCGATCCTACCAAGATGCGTGCCTGTCGGGTACTCAGGGGTCTAAAATTACTTGATCGAGTTTCCATTTTGGTTTCGCCACATGAGTTGTCCCGACAGGTACTGTAATTGCTAGGCGAGGGACTTACCTTGCCTTGAAGGCTTCGACTCAAGATAGCATTCCCGGGCATATTTATGTTCACCTTTTATGGTTGCTACTCCCCATTCTGTTGGTATTTTGATGCATTGGTGATAGGTGGAGGGTATGGCCCTTACGTTGTGGATCCATGGTCTTCCCAATATGGCATTGTAGGATGACAGCGATCAGACTCCGAATCTTTCGTATGAAGATACTCCTTCCACGTATGTGGGCAGGTGTATTTCTCCCAGTGTGTTTCTTGTTTCTCCACTGAATCCCACTAGGACATTAGACTTCTTTATGATTTGGCTTTCATCAATCTTCATTGCTTTAAGGACATCAAGCATGATCGGGTTTATCAACCGCCTCCATCTACCAGGATTCTCATGACACGTGCGTCCCTATTTGCATGGTGATCACCAGGTCATCATGGTGGAGGTCCGGAATGCCCCGCATATCGTGTCGTCAAAAGTAATTTGAGGTAAATTGAAAGGTTTAAAAGGAGATTTCATTTTTGACTCCCTGGTAATTTTCTTTGTAGCTGAGCTGGTCAAGCCACAAATTTCTGATCCTCCATTGATGAATTTGACTTCATAAATGGGTGGTGCAGGGGGTAAGTCACGTTGCCTTTTTGTGTTTTTTCTTGTTCCATCATCTTCCCTGTTCTTTGTTGGCATCAAGTCTTTCAGGTATCCTTTCTTTAGCAGGTAAGCCACTTGTCTCCGTAATCCCAGGCATTCTTCTGTTGTGTGTCCTATGTCCATGTGAAATTCGCACCACCTAGTGGTGTCTTTTCTTGAGTTGGGGTTGTCTGACTTCTTTGGCCACTTGACAATGTCTCCCATATGGTCAAGTCTCTTGGTCAGTCCTGCAATGTCAACAGAGAAGTTATATTCCTGGACAGGAGGATAAGTATAGGAGTTACCTCGTTGTTCATGTGTATAGTTGACTTCGATCCACGGGTCTCGTGTAGGGAGATGGCCTGGAACCGCTTCCTCTGTGGTTAAAGCTTTTTCGTTGGTTTTGTCATATCCTGAGTTGTTGTCGCATTATCTCGCCTTGTAGCCTTTGTCTTCTTCCAGACTGATATAGCCTATGGCTAATGCTTGGACATCTTCAAAGGTATGACAGGCTTCATGGTCATTGCATCGTAGAAGTCACTCCGGGGGTAGCCCTTGCCTGAAAGCTTCAACGGCTGTTCCAACATCACATCTGGGGATTGAAACCTTTTCTTTGTTGAATCTTATCATGTAGGATCCGATGGATTCTCCAGGCTTTTGTTTAACCCCCGTACGCAGTCACTGGATCTCTTTTCTAGTTCCTGCTTTGCAAACCGATGATTGAAAGAGTTGACCGGTCGTGAAAGGACTTGATGCTTCCATTTGGCAGGTTTATGTACCATTGCAGGGCAGGTCCGTTCGAGTTGTTCCAAATTCCTTACACATGCGGACTTGACGTAGTTCATCGGGAATTGATGCTTTGCCAGATCCTTTGCTTGTAATAGGCAACATGGTTTTGTGGATCTGTGGTTCCATCATAGATTCTCATTGAGGGAATCACAAATTTCTTTGCGTCTATTTTTGCTATTTCATCCACAAAGGGTGAATCAAAGATAGCTCTCTCCGGATTTGCTTCTTCAATTGGGGTAGGAACTCCTAGAATCTTTTCAAATCTCTCGTGAAGTTTTTGGATTTCTGGAGCATGGCCATCATAATGGCCGTGTTACTCGATCGATGAGGTCTCTTCATTTTGGAGTTCTCCTGAGTCCGTTCCTTCTCCTGCTTTGGACTTTGATGGAGTAGGAGTACCAATATTGGAGAAATCAATGTTCCTTATGATTGAGGAGAATGGTGTGCCAGTGGACTTTCAACTTTGATCCTGAAGCTTTTTCTCCCAAATTTGTATTTTTAGGCCGGATTCGATTCTTTCAATTTTGCCACTACCTTCGGCTGGATCATTTTTTGTTTCATTGTTCCATCTCCAACAATCTTGTTGTTTAGCGACTGACTAATTGTTGCTCAACACTATCTCCTGCCATCTTTTCTTAGTTTTTTGTGGTATTTGGTTGTGGGCTTTGATTATTTTTGAGTTAGATGCCCCACGGTGGGCGCCAATTGTTTTGACAGGCTTTTTACTGATCTAGATTGTCCTGCCAGGGATTTATATGTAGGGTGATCTAACTCAAACAACTCGCCTGATTGGTATAATTAAGTGCAAAATGAACTAATAAACAATGACACAAAGATTTTTATACGTGGAAAAACCACGGAATAAGGGAAAAAACCACGGGCACCAAGCCAGGAGTGATTGTTACTATGGTTTTAGATAGCCTCGACAGTAGTATTGTTATATCAAAGCGTGATGTGAATATATAGCTTAAGAATACAAAAATATAAGTAAAAGTGAGGGTATATCTCATGTCCCTTCTAATCTTCTCTTCTCTTCTATTTATAGCTGATCTCTTCCTCCTTCTTATGCCGTTTAGGGTTTCCTGGTAAATAGGGAATGTGCCCTATTTACCCGGAGGTGGTTGCCTCTTTATTAGCCGTTGTTTTGACTACTTCCTATATCATAGCTTTACGAATTGGTCTTCCTTTTTTGTAGGGAACATATATCAACCGCCTATTTGTCGCTGCAGTGGCCTGGTGCTTTTCCTTTTTAGGTCAGCCGGTTATCTTTCGCTTGTCTTTCATCAACTCCTGCTTAGTGCCTATCCGTGTTGAATCAATGCCTGGTTTCAGATGTCTTTTGCCTGGAAGTTGTCCTTGGCTGTTGCCTGGCCTATATCAGGTCAGGCAGGATAATTTAGGCCCCAACAATAATCATAATCATAATAATAATCATAATCATAATAATCATAATAATAATAACAATAATAATCATAATCATCATAATAATAATCATAATCATCATAATAATAATAATCATAATCATCATCATAATAATAATCCTAATCATAATAATCATAATAATAATCATCATAGTCATAATAATAATAATAGTAATAATAACAATAAAAATAATAACAATAAAAATAATAACAATAATAATAATAATAATAATAATAATAATAATAATAATAATAATAATAATAATAATAATAATAATAATAATAACAATAATAATAATAATAATAATAATAATAATAATAATAATAATAATAATAATAATAATAATAATAATAATAATCATAATAATCATAATAATCATAATAATTATGGATTCAACCAGATCAAGATGCACCCAACTGAGCAGGAAACAACTGCATTTATCACGGAAAGGGGCATATATTGTTACACAACAATGCCCTTTCGCCTAAAGAATGCAGGGGCAATCTACCAATGGCTGGTCAACATGAAGTTTAAAGATCAAATAGGTGATTCAATGGAGGTCTATATTGATGATATGGTGGTTAATCAAAAAAGACTTAAGATCATGTAAAAGATCTAGAAGTAACCTTCAAAATCCTGGAAGAATTAAATATGAAGCTCAATCCTTCGAAATGCCACTTTGGAGTCTCGTCAGGCAAATTCCTTGGATACATGGTGACAAAAAGAGGGATTGAAGCCAGCCCAGAACAGATAAAAGCCATCTTGGAATTAGAATCTCCCAAATCAGTTAAAGATATCCAAAGATTAACAGGAAGAGTTGCAGCCCTGAATAGATTCATATCTAGGGCATCTCAAAGATGCAGATCCTTCTATGACCTTCTCAGGAAGAACAAATCATTTGAATGGATGCCTGAACATGAAGCAGCCTTCCAAGATTTAAAAACCTACCTGGCTACTCCTCCACTACTGGCTAAGCCTAACAAAAGAGAACCCCTGACGGTTTACCTATCAGCACTGAAACAGCAGTAAGTGGAGTCCTAACCAAAGAGGTTGAAGGTCAACAACACCCTGTCTACTATTTAAGTAAAAGTCTCCTGGATGCAGAAACAAGGTATGGACTACTTGAAAAATATGTGCTTGCTTAAATTTTATCCTCTACTAAACTTAGACCCTACTTTGAGAGCCACCCAATAATTGTCAGGACCAACCTGCCTATCAAATCTGTCCTGAGAAAACTTGAGCTTTCAGGCAGAATGTCAAAATGGTCAGTACAACTAAGTACTTATGACATAACCTTTGAACCTAGGACAACAATTAAATCTCAGGCATTAGCGGACTTTACGGCTGAATTCAGTCCCAACCTAGAACCAGACCTCATAAAAGAGGTCAACCATCTAGACACCCATAAATCAGGCCAGGAATGGACCTTACACGTAGATGGAGCAACAAACATGAGAAGAACCGGCCTAGGATTAGTACTAAAATCACCACAGGGAGACCTAATTGCTCAAGCTATCAGTTGTGAATTCAAAGCAACTAATAATGAAGCTGAATATGAAGCCCTGATAGCTGGACTCAAGGTATGTATAGAACTTGGTGTGAAAAATCTCAAGGTAAAAACTGACTCCCTTTTAATTTCCAATCAATTCAAAGGAACATATGCTGCAAAGGATTCCAAAATGATTCTTTATCTAGACTACGTCAAAAACGTTTGTAAAAAGTTTAGTTCATTTGACATTGATCAAATACCAAAAGACTTGAATACTCAGGCTGATGCCCTAGCTAGCCTGGGATCAAATTTGAGCCCTGCTGTATTTGATAAAATACCTATTGTTCATCTACTAGAACCAACCATTGAAAATCCTGACCAAAATCGTCCCATCAATGAGGACACAAACTCTTGGACCAAACCATACTATGATTGGTTCTTACAGGGAACACTACCTAAAGACAGGCATGAAGCAAGGGCCCTTAGAATCAAAGTTTCCACCTATACTATTATAAGTAACATGTTGTTCGAAAAGTCCTAGGCTGGACCTTAACTGCGATGCCTGGAACCTCATGAAGCTAGACAGGTTATTGAGGACATACACTATGGATACTGTGGAAATCACAAAGGTGGCAGAAGCCTAGCAAGCAAAGTTATATGGACAGGCTACTTCTGGCCAACCCTCAGAGCTGATTGCATAGCTTACAGCTCCAAGTGCGAAGCCTGCCAACTCCATTCTCCATTCATCCACCAACCATCAGAGCTACTGCACTCCATCTCAGCTCCCTGGCCATTTATGAAGTGGGGAATGGACATTGTAGGCAAGCTACCCCAAGCTCCTGGAAAAAAAGTTTTATGTTAGCCATGACCGACTACTTTTCAAAATGGATAGAGGCAGACTCATACAGGCAACTCAAAGAGAAGGATGTCATATCATTTATCAAACGCAACATCATATGTAGATATGACATCCCCTCAGAAATAGTCTGTGACAATAGTACTCAGTTCGTGGGAAAAAGGACAATGGATTTTTGTGCACAACGGGACATCAACCTGGTAAACTCCACGCCAGGCTACCCAAAAGCCAATGGCCAGGCAGAATCCAGCAACAAAGTGGTAATTAGCTGCCTGAAGAAAAAACTAAAAAGAAGAAAAGGCAGATGGGCTGAAGAACTTCCTTTAGTCCACTGGGCTGACATGACCACACCCAAGACATCTACATGCCAGACCCCTTACTCCCTGGTCTATGGTTGTGAAGCAGTAATCCCAGCAGAAATCCATGTAGCAACCGCTAGAATCAGCCTGAACATTATAGAGGAGAACAGGCCACTACTGCAAGATAGCTTGACCCTGACTGAAGAATTAAGAGACGCAGCCAAGATCAGGATAGCTTCCTACCAACAAATATTAGCCAGAAGCTACAACAAAAATGTAAACATCAGGGTATTCAAAGAAGGAGACCCGGTCCTGCGAAAAGTTTTCCCTAATACGAAGGATAATAATGCTGGCAAGCTAGCTCCAACATGGGAAGGACCTTACCTGATTGATTCAATAGTAGGAGAGGGAGCCTACAGGCTATAAACCCTGGACGGAGAAATGATCCCCAAATGTTGGAACATTTCCCACCTAAAACTATTCCATGTATAAACCTAATATCCTATAATCCAAATCAGGTAAGACCATTAACTTTGTCTCTTGTCTGGCTAAAGTTTTATACGAAAAACCCCTGAATAAAATCACGTGACCTTAACATGCTATGTCTTTTCTCCTAACTGCCATCTTGCCTGAATATCTGCCTCCTTTACTTAAGTACAAATTCTACTATGTCTGCCTATTATATCCTTGCTATGTTGAATCCTGAAAACTTATTTTACGCCTTTTTTCCATAACTTATATATTGCACACAGGCTTAAACAAATGTTCAGGATTGAGGGCCACTCCACCCAACCTAAACAGCATCTCAGAAATGCTTCACAAAACTTGGCACCTGCCTGACCCAAAAAAACTGAGCTCAGTACAAAAAATAAAAAGACAAGTACGATGGTGGAAAAGACAAGACCACTTGTCTAAAAGCCCTCCTGACTGGCAACCACCCCTCTTACCTAAAAAAGCCCTTTTGACAGGCAAAAAGCCATGATTTCCTAAAAAGGATTGAGAGCCATAAGCCCTCCTGACAGGCATTTCCCTAACAAAATATTTTGAACTACATTATTTCAAGTACCAAGCCAAGATATTTAAAGGAAAAGGAAAACACCTTCAAATTGCATAAAAACGAAGAAAACAGATCCAAAATTGCCCAGGGAACATTCCTCCTGGGAAGGACAAAATACCAGCAAATATCTAAAGATTGTTTGTCCAGGGAATATCCCCCCCTGGATGGGCCAAAAAACAGCTATTCTAAAAACTAAGTTAATTAGTCTGCCTTGGAAGCAGTAGCAGAACTAATACCTTCATCAGTTGGCTCCTCCTCCTCTTCATTATCCTCTTCATCATCAGGCTCACCACTTTTTTTCTTAGATGGGGGAGAATCAACCTCGTCATCAGCGTGCAATTTGTAGAGGTCAGGATAAGTGGTGTTAAGATCAGCCATCTCCTGATCAGGGTTCCAGTATGGCCTGACTTCAATGGGCTCCTTCACGACATCTACATGACCCTTGCCAAAGAAGTACAAGGCATCATCCTTATATCTACCCTACAAAGCCTGCTTCTCAGCTCCTCATTCACCTTCAACTGATCCTGCATAGCCCGCTTCTAAGCCAGTAACTCCTCCTGAACAATGTCAAGCTTGGCCTGGATAGACTTCATAACATTTTGAGCAGAATCCAACTTTGATGTCTCCACAACCAACCGCGCTTTCTATGCCTCATTATCTTTCTTCAAAGATTCATTCTCCACTTTGGCAACCTCCAAATCTGTTTTTAGGGATGCAACATCCTTCTTCAGGCATTGCACCTCCCAGTCCAAAGTATCCTTGACACCATTTGCAGATTCCAGCTGGCAAGCACCCCTTAACATAACATTCACATTCTACAAAAAGACCACCAATCAGGCAAAACAAAACAAAAAACACACAACCAAAACAAAATTAAGGAAAACAGAATCATTACCTCCTGCAGCATAGTAACCAAGTTAGCAGCATAATCCCTGGAATGGTACATAATAGCCAAAGCATGAGCAGACGACTCATCAGCCTAATACTTATAGAAGGGATCATCAACTAAGAAAGAATGGGCCTAGATCTGTTCCTTGGCAAATTGGACCTCGTCAAGCCTACCCCTGACCCCCTTAACCTCATCAACTCCCTCTGAAGTCTAATCAGGCCTCTTCCTCTTTTCAGCACGACCAGGCTCATCAACCACACCCTTTAGGGGAGACACAATTGAGTTTGCTGGGTAGGCGCCTGGACCTGCAATGTGTTGTCACTCCCTGTAGCCTCACTGCTCCGTGATTTCTCCCCTGTAATTTAGGAAACGCCTGCCTTCACCAAAGACAACCCAAAGATAGCAATCCTGGCAGAAGCGCTGGTAGATACACGATGAGACCCTATATCAGTAATACTAACATGTGTTCAAACAAAATAATCCACAAAGCAAAGGCAACAAACTTACTGCCTGACGAAGAAGCCCCTGAAGTTTTGGCACCCTTAACAGCTTTATAGGTGCTCAACTTAGCCTTCTTGAAACGAGGCATAAGGGCTTGCCCCAGACAGGCAGGCCACGTCCTCTCCTCATCAGGCAGGGCCATAAAAGCAACAATCCGATCAGCCGATCCCTCAGCATCAGGATTATTAGCCCAATAAGCCATTACAAGGACAAATCAAGTAAGCCTATTTTCAAAAAATTAATAAGTTATTTCTAACCAAAATTGAATGCAGGAAAAAGAAATTCCCTCCCTCAACAACAGGATAGCTGAGATAATCCAAGTCAGAGGCAATAGAATCAGCCCTAAGGAACATATAGGTGTATGCCCATCCTTTGCCATCACCTGAGTCAAAATTGGTGATCAAATGAGCCATCTTTGACCTGACTCGAAGATTGAAACGCCCAGTAGAATTGCTCTTCAGATGATAGACGTTTTTAAAATCTTCAAAAGTAATCACCAACTTGTGCTTGGCACATAGTTGTTCAACAGAATGAACGATTTTCCAAACCATTGGCATGAGTTGGAAAGGGGGAACCCTGACGGCCCTGAGAACTTCAGCTATAAATCGAGAAAGTGGAAGCTGACAGCCCTTTTGAACGCCCACTCAAAAATACAAAACCAGCCAAGACTACACCAATTAGCCATAACTGGACCGCTTTCATGAATCCAAACTTCAGCCTTAGCAAGGAGAAGACCCCTGCCCTTTAAATAATGCTCAAAAGAAGGCTTCAATTGATTAGCCTCAGGAAAGGAGGCAGACAAAGACTTCGCAGGGGTATAAGTAACTCCCCTGTGCGTCATGGACATAATCTCTAGAGGAGAAAGAACTTCCACAACTTCATCCTCAGGAATGATTTCAGGAACGTCAACCACCACAAGAACCTTTTCAACCTCAGCAGCAGCCTTGGATGCAGCTGTCTTTCTTCTTCCCCCGGCCATTTTTTAGTTGGAATTGAAGATTGAATTTTTTTTAGAAAAGGCAAATTCACAAAGAGAATTTTGGAGAAAGAAAGAAGAGTTTAGAGAATGAGAATATGGAAGCAAAGTAAACGGTGCAAAAGTATTTATAGCCGCAAAAACACAAATGGATAACACAAGTGGACAAACCTAATCATGACTCTCCTAGGGTTTAATGAAACTACCTCATTTATGGAAACTAGCCGTAATAGAAGTTGAAGCAAACTCAAACTCTTTTCCGGTAAAATAATCATATACACTTTTTGCCTGGCCCGAATTTTTATCTCCTTATTCCGGGCCAGATCCATTGGAATAAGAAGATAAGGGGCAATTGTTGGGCCTTGAATTATCCTGCCCAGTCAGACATGAGTCTGGCAATACCCAAAGCCAAGCCTGAACGAAAGTCATATCGTACAAAGAAATCAGAATGCTTGATCAGGCACCAACCAGGAGGGAAAGACAAGACATGCATCTCCTAAGCCTGGCCTGAAGGGATATCACGTTAGCCACTAAGTCAACACAATCAGGGCAAGGCAGACAACGATTAAAGCACGATCAAGACTTAGAAAAACAGTTCCTATAATCAAGGAAGACCCATTCAAACATTCCACACGAAAGCATAGAAGATTTGACTAAGCAAGGGTAACGGCTGGAAGGTTACAAAAGTCAAGCATTCACCACCGGGTAAATAGGGCACGAGTCCTATTTACCAGGAAACCCTAAAATTAACCTGAAGAAGCCGTTGGAAAGCTATTATAAATATAAGAGAAGAAGAAAAGAAGAGGATCACTTGCTTAGACATTTACTTACTCTCACTTTACTCTCATACTTGTATTCAACTAAATATCTTAACATTACTACTAAGCAGCCGTACTATATATTTCGCCTGACATACACATTCCCTGTCAGGGTATCAAAAGTTATAATAATAATCCCTCCTGGCTTGGTGCCTGTGGTTTTTCCCTTATTCCCAGGGTTTTTCCACGTATAAATCTCTGTGTCATACTTTTGCATTTATTCCTTTATTTGTTCTATTATACTAGTCAGGCTATTTGTTTTGAGTTAGATCACCCTGCAAATTCTTCCCTGGCAGGACATTATCTCTGTGAGAATTCCTGCTAAAACACTGTTTATAACGGCTATGCTAGTCAGGGGCTTGTCCAACCCTGTGGGCCTCATCCTTCCTACTTCATATGGCCCGATGGTGGGTACCACTCCCAAGGAATTCGTGGTGACATCAACCTTCAACCGGATTACTTTAGTGCTCCGGTCTTCCAACCTCCAGTCTATAATGAATATCAAGGTGGGGAGTGGTATGGTTGTGTGAGGCCCTACTTTGCTAGTGATGCGGGTGCCTCTGTATCGGGAAGAGTATATATCAATGGTTATGATGATGAGCCTATGAATGAGAATTTCTTAGCAAGTGAAGATGTGATCCGTGATGAAGCGGATGATGATGATGACATGGCCTATGAGTCCGATAATTAGCTTGGTGTGGTAAAGAGTTGGTGGGGAGAGTAGAAAAGAATGAGTAGCGGTCGACAAGCCCAATGGTGGATGGTGGCTCCCTTAGCATCTACACCTTGGCCATTGCAAGTATACCCTCTCATCTCTTTTTACTCTCTTGTTTACTCATATAGTTTGATGGTTAGAGTCACTTGGATTCTTGAGATTACCTAGCCTTGCAACATCATAAGCTCCTTGATCCCTTAGCAAAATTCAAAATGACAAACAATTCCCCTTATAATCCAAAGAAATCATGCATCCATTTAGTTAGTCGCATTAGTTTAGTTAACATTTGTAATATATGTTAGAATATGATTGCATAAATCTTAGTTGCATCCATATACTTTAGCTTGCATTGTGTTTATTATTGCACTTAGATTATATCATGCATTGCATTTTTAAACCCAAAATCAACAAAAAATTTCAAAAACAAAAAATTTCAAAAACATGTTTATTTGATTTGAATTTCCTCCTTATATTTGTTCCACTACGGACAATATAAATATTAAGTGTGGGGACTGTTCAGTCAGGATAAATCATATTTTGACCAGACTATATGCAGCCTAATAATGTCGTGCAAGGGCATTACGACCAGTGTACTACTCAACGTCCAAGCATCATCCAGGAGAGGGAATGAAGGGTAGGTCTATCATAGTGACCTGGCCAAGATACAACGTATAGGAAGCAAGCCTTAGATACTATAAACATTTAGCACATGTCAAAATAATGGATTGAATGGCCGTCCCTACTTTCAAGGAGGACTAAGTCCAAGGCAACTACAAACGAGGTGGCACGACCATAGAACTCTGATCAAAGGATATAGAAGAAGTAGTTAGAAGAAAAAGAAGTCAACTATAAATAAGGCACATTGCCTATAATCTAGCAACGGTTACCAAAACTCAAGGAGACACCCGTTGGAGAAGCATTAAGGCTATAAATAGAAGGAAGGAAGGCAGCAATAGACACACAACACTTAATACTCTACTCTATCATTTCTTTCAATTTTTTACATCTTAATATAGGCAACAATACAAAATCATAGTGAAATCCTATCATGGCTTTGTACCCGTAAGTTTTTCACATTCAAGGGTTTTTCCATGTGTAAATCCTTGTGTTATATATTCTTTACTTGCATTATTGTTATTACTTTATGTCTAGCCAAAATATACAAACCGTTCAGCCATTATTTTGAGTTAGATCACCCAACATTATAACCTTTGCAGGACTTTCTTCTTTACGTGAAATCCCGTTAATACAATTGGCGCCTACCGTGGGGCATCTAGCTCAAAAATAAACAAAATTCTATCATAAGAAACACATCCACACCCTACAAAAATGACAGGTTAAAGTCTTGAACAACAACTAGCCGCAGCCAGACAACAGCTGAAAGAAATGGAAGCCCTGAAAATGAAAATGGCTGACGCTGAAGCTGAAGTCCAGAAGGTGAAAGAATCTGAATCCAACCTGAAGCAAAATGTGGAAAACAAGTCATCAGGTTCCAATTGCAGAATTCAGCCTAGAACCCCGCTTTCTTCCATTATCAAGAACATTGACTTCTCTAATTTTGGAAGTTCAACTCCCACGAAAAATAAAGAAACAACTCTTGACTCTGATGGAGACGATATCCCTGATGAGAGTACCAATACTGACAAGACAAGAGCTGCCATAATGATGGAAATTGTCCAAGAGGACCAAAAACTACATGGGAAAATTGAGAAGATATCTGGGATCCCTGCCAGCATAGAGGACGTAAACCTTGAAAGCTCTGCTGAGTCACCTTTAACTCATGAGATAGCAAAAGTGGATCTACCCAAGAAGTTTGTGGTGTCATCAATGAGAACCTATGATGGAACTATAGATCCACAAAACCATGTAGCTTTCTACAAGTAAAGGATGTTAGCCACATCAGTACCAAGTGAATTGAGGCAAGTATGTATGTGCAAGGGGTTTGGAACGACCTTGACTGGGCCAACATTACAATGGTACATCAACTTGCCCAAGGAGCATCAAGTCCTTTGAATATTTGGTAAACACATTCAAATAGCAATTTGCCAGTAGTAGAGAACTTGAAAAGCAATCTAGTGACTTGTACAGGATAAGGTAAAAGCCAGACGAGACACTCAGGACATTCCTTGCCATGTTCAATAAAGAAAAGGTGTCCATTCAAAGATGTGATGTTGGGACAACTGTGGAAGCATTCAAACAAGGATTACTTCCCAACAGCAATCTCTATGTTGATCTCACCAAGTACCCCTGCCACATCTTTGAAGACATCCAAGCAAAGAAACTTGCTCATATCAGGCTGGAGGAACACAAAAGCTACAAGTCTAAAACATCAGCCAATACAGTAGAATATGAGAAATATAACAGGAAGAGCTCTATTTACAAAGGAAACAATCCCAGGCCAGCCCCATATTCAAGGCCTAAAAGGTTAGAAGTCAACCATGCCCAAGAACAACGAGGTAATTCCTATGCCTATCCACCTATTCAGGAATATAACTTTTCTATTGACATTACATGCCTTATCAAACGATTGGAAAACATGGGAAATACTGTTAGATGGCAAAGAAATACTAACCACCCCAACTCCAAGAAAGACACAACCAGATGTCGTGAATTCCACGTGGACGTACATCACACAACTGAAGAATGCATAAGACTCCGAAAACAAGTAGCATACCTATTAAAGAAGGGCTACCTGAAACATATGATGCAGCCAAGAGGCAGGAATGACAATTAAAACAGCAGGGACCAAACTAGAAGCCAGAACGTGACCTTCCACCTCCACCACCAATCTATTAATTGAAGATCATAAACAGAGGAGCAAAGATCTTTGGCCTGACAAGCTCTACAGCAAAGAAGGTGGCCCAGGAAACTAAGATGAAATCGTCATTCAGGCCAAGAAACCTGCCCAGATGACCTTTGATGATAGTGATATGCAAGGAGTGCCTGATCTAGAGCATGATGGCCTACTAATCACCATGTAGATTGGAATTGCTCGAGTATTGAGGATCGTTGTTGATAGAGGAAGTTCTACGAACCTGATAATGCTATATGTCCTGAAAGCAATGAAAATAAGTGAAAACCAGATCACCAAGAAATCCAGTGTCCTGGTAGGGTTCAATGGTGAAAACAGAAACACCCTAAGTGAGATCTACATGCCAACATATGCTGAAGGTGTTGCATCCTATGAAATGTCTTTCTATAATGTAATCCTGGGCAGACCATGGATCCATAGCCTGAAGGCTATTCCCCTCAACATACCATTATTGTGTCAAGATGCTAGATGACTGGCGGATAGCAATAATCAGAGGTGAGCAGCAATCGGCCTAGGAATATTATACATAGGCCCTCAAGCCTTCCAAGGCAGGTATGTCCTTCGACTAGAAATTACAGTACCTTGTCAGGAGTACCTATGTAGCACCATCCCAGATGGAAGCTAACCAGGTACTTCTAGACCCTGAGTACCCTAACAGGTATGTACTGGTAGGATATGACGCTCCGGACTCTGTCAGACCTGAACTAGTAAGCTTTCTTAAGAATAAATCTTCCTTCTTTTCCTAGTCCCATTTTGATATGACAGGTTAGTACTGATGTTATTACTCATAGGCTCAATATTGACATATATTTCACGCCTGTGCAGTAGAAGAGGCAACAATTTGCTGCTGAATGTAATGCCATCATCAACGAAGAAGTAGACAAACTCTTGGACATGGGCATGATCAGAGAAGTCAAGTAATTAGAGTTCATTTGGAGTCCGGGTCAAAACCGTTTCCATTTTCTAAACCGTCTTAATCCTGACTCGGAATATTCTGGAATTTTCCGGAGTAATATTCCTAAATTCTACTCCCTCCATACCAGACAAATGGTAATGTGGTAAAAAATGGGGTTTTTAAGAAAAGAGGGTAAAAGCAAGGGTAAAGAGGGAAAAAAATAGGTGGGGTATGTAATTGTGAGTTTAATTGTGGGTTGATAGGTGGGGTATGTGATGACATTTTGTGTAAATATAAAAAAAGGTATAAGGATAACTTGGTAATGTTGTGGGCCAAATAAGGAATGTTACCATTGGTGTGGTACGGCCGTATTAGGTAAGTGTTACCATTGGTCTGGTATGGAGGGAGTATCTTTTATCACTAAAATAGCTATCTTGCGGAATAAGGAAGCCTACGTTTTCCCTAATTCCTATATAAACCGGGGAAATCTTTCTTGCAGAGGAGGAAACTGCTCAAGAGAGAACGCAACAAGTGCTGCGCCTCTTGGAAGGGTCGCACTTCCTGCTGCGCCTATTTCTGGGATGCTTTTTCCCCAGTTTTAAGATTTCTTCCGGATTTCTTTCCTAATTCTTGTTTTACCAAAATTCCTCCACGTGATTACTATAAATAGAGGCCTCCGCCTCACATATTTCTCACGCGGGTATCCGCCCTTCTCTTCTCTCTTTGCATTTTAAGACCACGCTCTTATTTTTCGACGCCTACATGCTTGATCTACTCAACCACGTAAGCTAAGATCATTATGAGTACCAGTCACATTTGTATGACCGGCCAATTTGACCACTACTCTTTAATAAACTCAATCAATTTGTTCTAATTCCTCTTAAGAGGGCACTTTCATATTACATCGAGTCGAGCAATCACTAATACGAAAACTTAGTTAATCTCGCTTCGTCAAACATGTAACTCCGAGGGTGTAAATCCCAATTTTATTTATTATATTTCATTTTGTACCAATTAATGTATGGATTTATATCAAAAGTTTGCTCAAAATCGTTTTTAAAACCATTCTTTCAAACTTATTTTTCAAAACAGCAGTGAAAGACGTCCTAGAAGAAACGCATCAGCAGATGCGTCTTCTAGAAGGATCGTAGCATTTGCTGCGCCTCTTCCAGAGATTGCTTTTCTGCTGCTGCCTTTCTTCTTCCGCCTCGAGTACCTATTATCTTTATTTTCTTTCGTTCACTCTTTTTCTTTATTTCAAATTCTTGTTTCCAGTTTATAATTTTATTTTCGTTAATACTTTTCAAAACTTTCTGACCTAAATCCCTTATAACTAATATTTGCGGGAATTCGTCATTAAATTCGAAACCGAATTTAAGAGGCTCAATTTGTTCATATAAAGCTCCTTGAATCCGTCTTTGATATATGATTTTGATTCTGCGTCTTCGTCAATTTTTTGTTTTCCAGTTTCAAGCTTTGTATAAATCAATTCCGACATCGTAAATAACTAACTTGTAATATTTTATTTCGTTTTAATTCATCCTTTTATCACTTTATGACGGTTTCATATGCGTATAATCTAATTAAATCACCTTCACTCAAGTTGTATAACAATAATTAAAGTTAATTAACCACGAACAATGATAATTTCACGAGTCGGACTTTCACAGTTAGAAACTAAATTCAGAACAGACGCACGGTCTGATGCGCCTCTTCTAAGGGACGCAGCAGATACTGCGCCAGTTCTGAGGTGGTTTCTGCCTCTAAACTCATCTCGTTCAGACGTAGCTTTAGCTTTAGGGCTTTAATTGACTATTATCTTGTATTATCACTAATAATTCGACATAATTGCATATTTAAGGTATCAACGTTTTTTTATTTCTTTTTCAAACCCTTTTGCTTTCAAGCGTACTGTGACATAAATTCAAATTGCCCATTGTAATTCAATTGTAATTTATTTCTTTTTGTAATTTATTTATTTATTTCATATTATATATGATTTATTTACTTGACATTCACATGTAATTAATCTAACCTCCAACTTCGACTCAATTAATTACTAAATTGTTTGTTCACTAACATAGGTAATTCTCACATGCTAGGATTAATCTATGGATGTTGCATTGCATGCATATAATTTATAACATATCGAGTATAAACAACTTCCCTGATCATTAGTAGAGGCCGCTAACGAGGCGGGCGGGATTAGGTGTTCAAATAAACAAGCTTCCTATTATGTACCCTCACCCCTTACCCAAGATCTCTGTGAGCATCCGTGTTCATTGGCATCGCGAGAGTCATTCTAGACATAAAATGCTAAGAGTAACGATATTCTTAGTGTTCATGTCACTACTTTGTGTCTTGACATGACACGAGGTATTCGAACGGTTCCAATTTTCCATAAACTTTGGTGGCGACTCCATAATTGCAGGCTTGTCAAATATAACACCCCGGCCCAAACCAGGTCCGGAGCGGTTACTTATGATAGCTTACCAGGATGTTTACATGTCTCACAAATCAACACGGGTCCTTTATAGCGCATTTTGTCCTCACTCATACGCATCCCGGAATCCTTCCCAGGAGGTCACCCATCCTAAGACTACTCCCAGGCCCCTGCCAAGCACGCTTAAATTTGGAGTTCTTTCGCATAGATGACCATAAAAGAAAGTGCACTTTGTTGATATGAGTAGTACTTCCAATCCCTTTAAGCACTAGTCATTTAAGCCTATTACTGGACCTCTTCAATTCACGTGGGATGTTACATCAAACCTTTCACTAGTTTCAATGCCTTTCAAATCGGTAACAGCCCATGACGTGCTTTGGCCTCGCGGCGGAGTTCCGTGGGAGAAGTGCCGCCGCCTGGAAACCAACGCGCGGGTGCGCACGACGCGATTGGATGTGTCCACTGTTTGGCAACTCCGCTGGGGATGATACACTTAGACTAAGTCTAGTGTTACCTAGGGTAAAACATGAACAAGTTTAGGGAATAGTTTATATGAGATAATTGTTAGTTTTCATTACTCGACCTTCTTAGGTCATTTTAGCCAGCCTTCCTAGGCTTAACCCAACCAATTCGACCAATCGCCCCGTCTGGATTGTGTAAGTTCTTATTTGCACCCAAAGATAAATAGCGATTGATGTCAACCATACCACGATGCTTACTCATGTTTGTATCAAGAACTTTCACTACTCGAGCGAATGGACTAGGAACCGACTCGACTCATGTTTGGCACGGACCTCTCCACAGACCAGGGTATGATAGCTTGGTATGGTAACCCACCCTTCAAACCAAAACCCTTATAAAAGAACTCAACATGCCGTTATAATGCCCATGTTTGAATTTGTAACTTATATGTTCTCACCTTTTGTAGACGAAACAATGACAAAATTTTCAAAAATCTTTCTTCAAAATGCAAAAATGTAAATCTTTCAAAATGGCCTAAAAAAGCTTAAAGTCAACAAAGTCAAATCGAAACTCTGTCAAAGTTTCAAAAAAATCAACCATTTTAAAAGTCAAACTTCAAAATCAACACCTCTACAATCACACATAATGATTGCTTAGGACAACATTTCAAAATCAACTTTCTTTTAACCGACATGAAACTCACGTGTCTTCTTTTTTAGTCAGTCCACGAGTCTTGTCGTGTTTGAGTAAGTGTGCAAAGTAGTCAAATGTGTCTTGATTCGTCGTCGGTTCTTATCCTTAGTCCAAGATGGTCGAAACAAACAAAAGCACAGCAAGCGTCTATGGTTAACCCAAAGATAATGGTAATAATCAAGTTCTGGCCGTACTACTCCGTCTTCAAGCTAGTCAAGACGTTGCCTATGCTTGTCTCCAAACAATCGAAAGTCGCATAGTGCCCGTAGAAGCTAGGCTTCCTCCTACGGAAGATCCTGTTCCCAACATCCCACTGCTTTACGACCCTCCACCTTTTGTAAACGATTCTTCCCCTATCCTCACCGAAGCTGAAAAGCGTCTTCAGTACTTAGAAGAGCAACTGATGTACCTAAAAAAGGATGACATTTATAGGGAAAATAGTTGAAAGTATGAAGCAGTAAATGCCCAACTACCAACCAACTTCAATATGAGTGACATCCCGAAATTCAAGGGACACGCAAACCCTCTAAACCAGATTCGTGCTTTCAAAGACTACATGTTTATCAAGCGCATCAAGCCAGAGATGTTCTTAAGGATCTTTTCTTCATCTCTCGACACCATTCCCAAATAGTGGTTCTACTCTCTAGACCACAAGAAGATCTCTACTTGGGATGATGCGGCCATCGAGTTCACTAAGCAATACGCTGATAATGCCAAAATTCAAGTCAACATGTGCACTCTATAGGTTCTTACCCAAAATGAAAAGGAAGGGTTTACTGACTTCCTAAGTAGGTGGAGGAAGACTACTACCCAACTTGTTGAGCATCTGGACGAGAACACTCTTGTGGAAAAGTTCGTGGACAATTTAAGGCCCATCTATGCAAATCACTTAAGGTACCAAAACATCAAGTCTTTCAAAGACTTAACAGTACTAGGTAAAGAATTGAAGACGATATTCGCAAAGGACTCTTGTCCAAAACGGTGGAACGCAGATATCAAGGGTCAACATCAACCGAAAGTCGTTCCTAAGGTTCCACTAGCAAGACCGACGATGTCAACCTTGTCGAGTCATCCAAGAAAGACAATACACCAAGGTAATTTACTGACATTGGTGACACATATACAGATGCGCTGAAAAGGTTGATGAAGCAAGGAAGAATCCAACCAATAGGACCGACACCTGAACCGGAAAAGAAGTCCAAATTCTGGGATTATAATGCTTATTGCGAATATCACAAGGGTAAACGACACGACACAAAAAACTGTTATAGGCTGAAGCATGCTCTCCTAGAGATGATTGAAGATGGACATTTGTGTTGGAGTATGTCTCCTCAACAATAGTGCAATCACATGTCTAAATCTCAAATTAAGAATATGTAAGGGATGATTCATTTATATAGTCAACTGATCAACATTAATCAGTAGTGATTGGCTAACTAGAGTTTAACATTACTGTTGTGTAACGCCCCGTAATTTCGGACCGTTAATATATTTCGAAAATAATTTAGTAATCAAATAAAATTTGATATTAATGTATTTAAAGTAAAAATAATTCAAAGAAATATAATTTTATTATATTTTGAGGTAAAGTATTTATTTTGATAGTTTCGAAATGTTTAAAAATAGTTTAAACCGTGTAAAACTTTTTATTTCGAAATAAGGGCGTATCGGGGGGAAAATTACAACTCTTTTGAAAATTGGGTAAACGATTTTGGAAATGGGTCGTATGAGTATTCAATTTTCTTGTAATCTCGTGTTTAAGAACTTTGGTCTTGTCGGAATTTGCATTTGACAAGCGGTTCTAATTATTATCGAAACGAGCCAAAACCGACTCGTAAAATCCCGACTTAAACCCGTCTCCCTCCTTTCCTTTCTTCCTACCCGCGGCACCCTCCCCCTTCCCTTTTCTTTTTCTGATTTTCTTTTGTTCATCTTCTTCTTCTTCCTTCTAAACTATTCCAAAACACCATTTTATACAATTTCAAGCTAAAATCATCACATCTTTCTCGTCTCTTGTCCGATTTTTGCATAATTTATATTTCCGGAATCCTCTCGTCGAGATCTACAACCTGGTATAAATTAATTTCAGTTTTCTTGAAGTTGTTTTAAGACAAATTTTGGCACAAATTCGGTATTTATACTTATAAATGTGTTTTTATTGTTTATTTAGGTGAAGAATTGGAAGACGAGTTTGGGGACTCGTATATTGTCGAAGATAGCGGATAGTTGCTTGTTAGGGTTTGGGTTTTAAGGTGCTAATTGCTCATTTTCTAGCTTAAGGTAACATATTTCGAGTTACTCGACGAAAAATCGTCACATGCTTTGATTTTTGTATGTTTTTGTGATTTTTAATTAAGTAGTTAATTTCACATGTTAAAATGATTGCATGCATGTTTAATCCATGTATTTTTGTTAGTTTTAGTTAACATGTTAGTATTGGGAACGATTAATTATGGTTCAGACGGTCTTATACTGAACAAAAATGGAGAAATGGAGGTGTGGGGGTGGCGGCAGCAGCCCGGCAGGCCCACGGGCCGGCCCACACTGCCCGGTCACCCGTTGCTTGTTTCGCGGTTTTTCATGCAATATTTGTCATTTCGGGATCATTATTGTTATAGTTAGTATAAATTACATATGAGTACACTTTTAAATTAAATCGTATTAGTAGTAAAAATTATGTTAATGGTAAAAATTAGGTTTATATTGGTAGTTGCACATGTTAGGGTAAATTATAAAATGAAATTGTAACGATTAGGCTCAAAATGAATTATATAACTATAATTGTAATGTTTTGATGATTGTGCCGAAAACTGAGCCTTAGTCCCTTTGACTGATTCGATGTCAGTTAATTGAGTGATTGGTCACCATAATTTAACCCGTACTGCGCAGGTCAGGGTTGCGGGTAAAAATTCGGTTGGATGAAGTTTTATATGAATTGGATAATCGGCCTTTTTCTTGTTTTAGGCCATTTATTATATTTATGTTTCACATGTGTAGTTAGTTGATTTGAGTAGCTTCTTATATTGTAAAAATGGCCCTAGATTCCCCTAAAGCCGTTAATATTGTTAAAATTGCTAGAATTGGAATGGGTAGTGAATATCTATTGCAGGTTGTTGTTGTGTTTGTCATAGATAGGTCTTTATAGTCTCTGACGAGTATATGTTCACTGCTTATTAGCCTTTGTGTTCCTGACTAGTGGATTTATATCCAAGTTGGGGCATGACCTCGTTACTTATTTTGATAGTAAGTGGTCAGCTTAAGTACTAGCCAACCCTTTGGTGGACTCCTTAGGGTACTCACTTTGTTTTAGAAAAATTGTGGGTCTTGGGTGCGGTGGTGTGTATCCGCATGTCTAGGTCTCTGGCAGATTTTAGGCTAGGGTTGTGTTGTGTCTTGGCCATGTTTTATTAATATTAACCGCAGAGCCAAGATACCGGTTCGATTACCTTCCCTACCTCGTGGTATAGACTCGAGTTCTGAGTGACTATTGACGGTGCTAAGAACTTATGCCTGTCTTTGATATATTGCCCTTTCTTGTATGGTAATTTTATGAATTGTAATAGGTGAGATGTAAGCCGGTTACAATTGATAAAGTTTGGATTACTGCTTGTTATATGTTTCACATGATAGTTTAGTTTGGTCAGTTAGGACTCATATGTTAGAATAATTGATAATTGAATTATTTATCATGTTGTTTACATGTTTCATTACATGTTACATTAAATATGACAATTCGTAGGGGGAGGACTCAAGTTACTCCCCACCGAATTGTGGCTTTCGTGTTTGTATAAAATGCGATTGACAGGTACTTGATGCTTAGTTGGGGTTCACGGACGAGCTAGTGAGCAAGAGAACCTTGGACCTAGTTTTGGCTATTTTTATAGTAAACCTTTAGACTTTTGGTTTTGTATATATTTTGAAGGGACATATGTCTCCCTCTTTTTCTTTGGGTTGTATTATTATATTTTCTTATCGTTAGCTATGGCATGTAAATTAGTTCGTTAGCATTGCAGGTTTTGGCACCCTCCTCTTGGGAATGTTGGAAATGTTTGTGGTTGGTTTAGGAAAGTTTTTGAAATTACAGGTTTTGTCTAGTTGAACCAATTACAAACATATCCTGTCAGTTTTTCCGTAGAATTTACGCCTTAACTTATCGCTAATTTTTAGGGTGTCACATGTTGTTTGACGGCGGTGATCAGTTGATCCCTTAAGGTCACACCTATAGGACAATTCCCTTAATAGATAAGTTGATTAATTGTATATCGATACAAGTTAATCGATTCCTTAAAATTGAACAATTCTTTTGTGAGTGAGAATATTTATATCTTATTTTAATTTGATTAAATAAGATTTATCTTAGTAATTAAAAAATTTTATTACTAAAATTAATTATTGTTTATGAAACAATTGAGATAATAATGAATGGTTAATTATAATTCCAAAATGTTGTGAATTATAATTTAATGACCCATTTTATTAATGTGATCAAGAATTACTAAACAATTTGTTATATATAATTTAATTAATGTGCATAATGATATTTATTTGATAAATATGCATTAAATTAATTAATAACACGTTACATGCTAAATGTGACATATTATGTGACAAATGACAAATTGACAAAATAAAATGGAAGTCCTTTTTAGAGTAGGGCACCGGTTTTTGTAGATAAAAATGGGTATATTGTGTTTGTTAATTTTGTATGGCAAGCATAATGATCACTCTAAAAACGTAGCCTTACATACCTATTGTTTAGAAAAGAGAAAAAGAAAAGAGGAAGCCATGCATTGGCTTATGGCTGCCACCCCACCCGGCCTCCCCTCTTTTAATATGAGAAAATGTTCTCATTTTTTCTAATCCTTTGCTCACATTCATTTTATCATCATATTCTCTCCAAAATTGTTTTAGCTCTCAAACTTGTTTATCTAAGTTCTAATATTATAAAGATAACATTACTAGTGTAGTAATAGAGATATTATTAGAATCCTTTTAAGGTTTTATAATACACTAATCTAGTTAATTAGTATATTATTTTTAAGGGATTTGTTTTGGGTGCAACAAGAGGAGGATATCAATACTTGGGATTTTGGAGGATCATCCATAATACTTAAGCTTAAGAACAAATAAGGAAGGTGTCCTTATTTGTGCCCTTATTTTCGAACAAAAAAAAAATGTAAGAACCATTGTTTTTCTTATTTAGTTATGCATACACTAGATCTTTAGAACTCATATTAAAATGTTAATTAGTTCACAATAAGAAGTGTCATATAAGAGGTATATGAACCTAACAATTGGTATCAGAGCATAGGATATTGCATGTATAATTGATTTATAACTTTTTCGAGTTATTCGTAACTTAATTAAAACTAAAAATTTGTGATTTATTAGATAAAGCCACGAAACGAAATCTTAATACATGTTGTATATTCTGGTCCTAAAATGTACTTAGGTCATTTTTATGATTTATGGTATTTTATTGTTGTGGACACGGCCACCTACACGCCAAGCCGATCTGTTGGACGTATAAAGGTCTTTTGAAAGCCACGGTCGGTGGCGTAAAAATGCTTTCGACCGGATCGTTTTAGATCGGTCGGTTTCATCTCGGTAAGGGTCTCGAAACGATTAGAGATGTTTGGAGTCGCCACCAAGCATTTGTGGGATGCTTGGAACCCGTTCGAATCCACTTCATACCTTGATCAAATGAAGCACAAAGCAGGGTTTGACATAGGTACTAAAGATAAGGAATCGTCCCTCTTTAGCATCCTATCTCTAGAATGACTCTCGTACGCCCTGGATAAGGTCGTCCACTATCCAAAGTTTCTGATTAAGAGGTGAAGGTACGTATTGGGAAGCCCTTTAATCGGACACTAATCTCGCCGCTGTAGCGCCTCTACTAATCGATCTTGGTTGGTTGAATGCAAAAGTTGATAAAACGGTTTAAATGCATGAATGCGCATCCAATAATTTAAACCTAACATGTGAGAGCTTTTGAAGTCGGTTGGTTTAATTCAAGTATCAAGTATAAGATGTCAAATTGGATTAATGATTGATTTGCATGCAAGACATAAATTAAACATCCATTTACCAAATTAGTTTTACGATGCATAACGTGATCCATTTGTCTTAGTAAGGCATTTTGCAAATGTGGTTTTGAATAAACAAATAGTCATCTGATCCATCTTATATCCGGGCTAACCGGTGTCGGGATCGTCCTAGACTAATGCTGGAAAGGAAACAGGTTCTGTACCAGATGGCTACATGAGGCGCGAGCCAGCCGGCGATACAAAGGGGCCTCCCCTGGTTTTGAAAATGAGAAAGAAAAGGCCTGCTTGAGGCGCGGGTCAGCCTACGGTCATATGCCATGTTCTGACCTTTTGAAAATGTTATCAAACGTGTTGAGAAATGGGTGTTTGAACCGGTTTGGTTTAAAAGGGTCGTTTAGACTGCATTTGTTGATTTGAAGAACTAGACTCGAATAATCATCATTATTTTGATAATATTCGGTGTCGGGTTCGACTTTGACAAACGTGACATGAATGGTTTTGAAACTAATTATGAACTAATTGTTTTGAGTTCATTTGAATATAATTAGTCGATACTCATCATCGTACCCGGGTTAAAATCCGGCATGGTATGTAGAACCAAGGATTACTTTGTGTTGGTGACTAATATGCTTGTTTTGAAAATGTAAAGAAATGATGAAAGACTTTAAAATACCTCCCAAAATAAAATAAAAGGCTTTAAAATACCTTTTAAATGGTTATTAACCAAATATTATCACCGAAACACGGATTTAACCGTCATGGTATGAGGAACCAAGGGTGAAAAATATTTTATGGTTAAAACAATTAAAATGAAATAAAAAAGGGTTTGAAAATATTTGAAATGGTAAAAACCGATTACAAATATGAAAATGAATTAAAGGGGAAAGACGAGAACAAACACGGTTGATCTCTGACCTGGACACCCCATTTAGGCGCGGGCAAGCCGTTGAACCAAGGAGCTTCTGTCTCAGGCCAAAAATCAGTTTTGGCTCGTTTATCTCGTGTTTTGGTTCATGTTATGCACGTTTTAGCATGTTATAGTCATGAAACAAATGAAAACATGATAAAAAGAGGATTTTTACTCCCTCATACTTACATGTTTGGTTATGGCGAGTGACCGACGTAAGTGTAACAACTCGTTTGGTCGGAAAAAACTCGGTTTAAAACCGTTTTGGTAAGTAAAAAGAGTGTTTTAAGATTAGTGACGGTGTAGTGGTCGAAGTGGTCGGTCAAGTGATTTAATACACGATGACGGTACCAAAAAATGTTTAAGGCTTGTATTTACGATCGGTAGGTCGTAAATACGCGTCGGATTGTGACTTAAGAAGTCGGGTCGAGAATTTTAAGGGAGAAAAAAGGGGGCGGACGCTCGCGTAAGTCTCAAATGGGGGGCATTTGAGGGGTATTTATAGGAAAATGAGTGGTTGTGTGAGTTTTGAGCGACGTGGCCACCAGGCTGCTCAAAGAGGCGCGAGCCACGTCGCGGTTCTTCGAGGTGTCTTGTCGCTTTCACACAAATGCAATCATGATTTGTTCTATCCTAGGTTTTTTAGTCACATGCTTGGTACTTGACCATTCAAGAATCTGGGAAAACTTAAGGTAGAAGGTTTGAAATGTTTTGTTTTTGGTGGTTGACTCGGTTTGACTCGTTGTTGGAGTCGGGATTTGAATTTTTGAGTCGGTTTTTGGTCCGGTGTCGGTTTTGACTCTAGTTAGTGTCATTGCGACCCCGTCGTCGTGCATTAAACACTCCAGGTATTTTTGAAATATTTTATTTTCGAAATCGTTTTAAGTTTTTCGACGTAAAGTTGTACACAAACTGTCGATCAAACGCCGCGATTCCAAAACATGTTATAGTCCGATCATCGGGTGTTTATTGGAGTCTCAGCAATACTGGGTATCTACAGAGCCCCCACTTTGACTGAGGCTTGGACAGGGCGAAAGTCAAAGTAGAGCCCCCAGGTCAATCGAAGATTACAACCTGGAGACCCAAGCGACGTCGAGGCGGCTCGAGAGGATTCGGGCCAAGGACCTGCCGTCGGGAAGGGCGACGCCGAGGCGACTCGAGGGTACGAGCCAAGGACCTGTCGTCGAGAATAGTTTAAAGTCTGTCGAATATGCGTGCGGGTCGTTTAAAATCCGTTAGACTACATACAAAGGCTCGCCACCCACAAGAAGGAGTCATACCTGAGGCATCTTCGGATACGTCCTTGCATATTTGCGGATAAAGGCTCGCCAGCTGTGGTGCGTATGTGAGGAGGGCTCGCCAGCCGCGATGCGTGGTAAGGCTCGCCAGCCATGGGGCGTATCTGAGGAGGGCTCGCCAGCCGCGATGCGTTGTAAGGCTCGCCAGCCATGACACGTAGCGTAGGAGGGCTCGCCAGCCGCGATGCGTAGTAAGGCTCGCCAGCCATGGGGCATAGTAAGGCTCGCCAGCCATGGTGCGTAGTAAGGTTCGCCAGCCATGGTGCGTAGTAAGGCTCGCCAGCCATGGCACGTAGTAAGGCTCGCCAGCCATGGCGCGTAGTAAGGCTCGCCAGCCATGGCGCGTAGTAAGGCTCGTCAGCCATAACGCGTAGTAAGACTCGCCATCCATGGGGCGTAATAAGGCTCGCCAGCCATGTTGCGTAGTAAGGCTCGCCAACCATGGTGCGTAGTAAGGCTCGCCAGCCATAGGGCATAGTAAGGCTCGCCAGCCATAGGGCATAGTAAGGCTCGCCAGCCATAGGGCGGCCGTTTAATGGATCGTGAGAATAGCCGCGTCAAATGGGCTTTTTTTGAAAGTAGCGAACTCATGATGCCGCCGTGGGAATAGTGATGTCGAATTTTCACTATCACTGTTTTTGAAATGAGCGGGTTCCGCGAGGAAGCCCCTTGCTGGTATTTGAAGGAGTAGTGAATTTGGAATCTTCACCATTCGTTGTTCTTTTCTGAATTTTGAAGTGGCGGTTTTGATCGCCGTCTGTTTGAATTTTGAAGGAAATAGCAAATTTTAAATTTTGCTATCACGCTTGGAGTGACGGTTTATGTGCCGCCGTTAACATCTGATGGAAATAGTAAATTTGAAATCTTCACTATTACGTTTAAAGTGACGGTTTATGTGCCGCCGTTTTTGATGGAAATAGTGAATTTGGAATCCTCACTATTACGTTTGAAGTGACAGTTTATGTGCCGCCGTTGACATTTGATTGAAATAGTGAATTTGGAATCTTCACTATTAATTGAAGTGACGGTTTATGTGCCACCTTTGACATTTTGATGGAAATAGTGAATTTGGAATCTTCACTATTAATTGAAGTGACGGTTTATGTGCCGCCGTTGACATGTGTGGTGAAAATAGTGGAATTTAATTTCCAACCATTATTTTGGAAATGACGGTTTTAATTGTCGTCGTTTGAAAATTTGAAGAAATAGCGAATTTGAATTTTCGCTATTATTTTTGAAATCTGAAGAAAATAGTGAATTTTGAATTTTAACTATTGTTTTTGAAATTTGAAGGGAAAATGGCGGTTTTGATCGCCGGTCGTTTGAAATTTTTGAAGGAAAACAGTGAATCTTGACTTCATTATTTGTTTTTGTATTTGAAAAATGACGGTCCTTAATGTCGTCAACTAAAACTCGAAGTTTAATAAGGGAAATTGGGCCAAAGCCCAAATTTCGGTGAAAAAGCAAGGGGGGGCCTGGTTGAGGCGCGAGCCACCTTGCGAACCAAAGGGGCTTCCCTTTTTTTCTGTAAAAGACGCGAGGTTTGGCTGCATATCATCCTCATTCATTTCGTCTTCAACCTTCAAAAATCCCGCAAAAAATCGCCATTGTTGGACTTTTGCTAGCTTCCATTCGTGCTATCAACCATAATGTCATCTCAAGGTATGTATTTCCTCTTGAATCCATTTGTTTTTATTGGTCTTTAGCTTAATTGAATTAGGGCGAACTTTTACCCTAGAAAATCGATTTGGGCGTTTTTGATTGAGCCCATTTCGAGTGAAATTGATGATTACATTAGGTTAGAAACCTGTTTAGGAGTATATGGGTGCTTTTAGTTTGCATTTTGGTCCCCGTTCCCGCTCCCTATGCTCGAAAACGTGAGTGAGGTGAGAAACCGTCTCATCTCGTAATGCCAAGTTTATTTACTTGGGCAGTGGGTCCCACTAGGTTGCATTGTAGTCGGGAAAGACCATATTTGCCATGATGGACCTTTGTTGGGTATTGTGGGCAAAATTGGAATTTTTGCCTTTTGTGACGGTCTTATGTCTGACAAAATAAGCGTTTGTTTGGGCTTGAATTGAGACAGTCTGCCTTGAAATGGACCTTATTGGTAGTTTAGGTCACCTTGAGGCGTGATGAAATCACGTTTGCCTTTTTGCGGTCGTTTTGAATTTTTGACCGGTTTGCGCTCAACTTAGCGTATGAATTGCCTTTTTGAGCCGTAGAAAATTTTTCCATTGCATTGGGAATGTATTTTTAATTTGTTGGCGGACCTCGTATGGGTCTTGGAAGGCCGTTTTTTTTGTGGTGGTTTTGACTCGTCTTTTGCTTGAAAAGTGGGGCGAGTCGTTTTTTATTTTTTGCGTTTTTTGTTGTTTTTTTTTCGAATGGTTTTGTTTGGTTAGATTTGGGCGGGATTGCCCTTGTTTCGTTTTGCAGGTTGTTGTTGTTGTTTTTTTTTTTGGATTTGTCCATTTTACGCCGTCATAATGCCGAAATTTCGGCTGACGTTTTTTTTGTTTATTCTTTTGATCGCAGGGTACCATTTGGGACCTACGGGGTCCGTCGTGGAGGCCTTGGATGAGGAAGACTATCTTGGAGGAGCTGCGGTGCCCGAGGAGACTGCCGGATTCGAGGCGGTGGTGGAGGATGCTTCCGTAGAGGGGGAGAGGCGGCTGATGTGGCCGGCTTGTCCTTTTCATTGTGGCTCATAGACAGGATGGCTGATGATTGGGGGTCAGCACCGGGGTGGTGCATCGCATCATGGTCCTTGGCCTCCTTATCATCCGAAGTCTTCCAGACACTGTCTTCATTGTTGTCGTGGAGCAGGAACGAGGTATTACCATAATGGTAATCACCTCTGCTTCCGTTGTTGATCCTTGTGTTGCTCCCTTTCTTTTCTGTTTGAGAGGATACAGAGTGCTTAGTTCGGTAGGTGGCGAGTAGCCCCCAGTTCATTGTCTTAGGCCAGTGTCTGTATGATAGATATTTGTTTTAGACCAGTGTCTGTATGATAGATGGTTGTTTTAGGCCAGTGTCTGTATGATAGATGTCTGTACTGGATCCTGTTTGTATGGTCAGTTGTCCGTATCAAACGTGTGTCGATGTATTTTGCATGAGGCGGTTTGTATATATGTGTTTTTGGATTGTGGTTCATTTTGTGATTTTTTTGGCTTTTTTGTGTTGTGTTTCGGAGGAGCGCTGTCGGCTGTCAATTCCCCTTTTGTTTTGCACTAGCTCCTGCATCGTTAGTGTAGAAAATAGGCAACAGATAGCACATATACATAAACGCAAACACGTAAAAGCATTTGATTGAAAAACAAAGTTAACCAAGATGACTTGAAGTTAAAATTGAATTTTGAAAAATGAATTGAATTTTGAAGATTTTTGCGACAAGTCGTCACGCTTGGATAAAAGGAATTAATTTGAAAATTGAGCAATTAACTCGTGTCGTGAATTAAATTGCGTCAAAAATTATTGATTTGTGACTCGAAAAATTCAAACTCAAACCGTCAGGGATGAATTTTAGAAAAGATTTTCACGAGTGTGTTTGACTTTTGAAGTCAAGACTCGGATTTGTGAGTGCTTGAATTTGAAGGAAAACTGATGTCGTGTTATCAATTTTCGGTTTTATTTTGTTGGGAAATTGTGAAAAAGCGAAAATTTTTCGTAATTTCGACTGAGATGGAAACGATCCGTCGCGGATCGGGGCGACTAGCCCTTCCCCCCTTAAAAAAAGAAAGAAAAATTCGTATGTTTAAAGCTGTGTCATGGAAACCGTGTCGGATTTCGTAAAACGCGAAAACCAGGAAATGTGAGTGTGAGGAAACACAAAATGTCCTGGATCATCCCGAAGAGGCGCGAGCGTCCTGGCGGGAGGTTTGAGGTGTCAGGAGAAAACACAACTTGAAAGAGACAAGTCAATAGCGGGAATCCTGGGGAAGGCCCAAAGAGGCGCGAGCAGCGTGGCGATGTAAGCCAGCTCTCCCCTTTTTTCTGAAAAATGCGCTGATCATTTTTGTATAAATAGTGATGTTTGTGCTTCATTGTTTCATCATCCGAAACACAAAAACATCTCTACAAAACTTCTTCTTCTTCTTCCACAAAATATTTCATGGATGTTTTTGAGAATGCGTTGCGACAATGGTGCCGGGATTTGTCGCCTCCCAAAAAGTATCAACTTGTTTGCATGGGAGTTGGTCAATTGTTGGTGCTCCGTCAAGTCAAGGTGCAACCTTCATTTCTTGAAGCATGTTCTCGGTTTTGGGGTTCGAAACACCATGTTTTCGTTTTCCTGAAGGGTGAGATTTGTCCTCTTACCGAAGAAGTTGGAGCCATTGGTGGGTGGCCGGGTTGTGTTCCGGTGCTTCCTCCGAATAGGTTGTGCTACAAGGAGAAATTCCGTTCCATGTTAGGTTTGTCGACAAGTTAAGTCAACTTTTTTCTTGCTCCACATGGTGTGGATATGTCGGCTTTTATCAACATCTTTTCAAACCGATTATTTGCCAACGTCTCGAAAGTGGCTAGGAGAAGGGCTCTTGCCTTTTGCCTTGTCCATGTGTACCTCTTTATTGATGTTTTGAAGAAGGAGGGGCCAAAATGCTACGGTAGCATGACCCTTATTCATGTGGTTGAGCAAATGGAGCATGGTAGAGATCCATCATGGTTGGTGCTTGGCGAGATCGCCCAAGCTTTGGACAAAGAAGGCTCTTGTGGAGAAGCTCCCTCATTTGGGTCCCCAAGGATCCTTCAATTGTGGCTCTTGGAGAGGCTAAGGTATGTAGAGCCTCCAGTTAATCCCTCTTCTTATTCTTTCCGTCACCTTACCATGAGGAAGAAATTGTACCCGGATAGTTTTGCTTCTACCGAGGCTTATCGGGCCGCAAGATTGGCTGAGGAAGGTGGTCCTCACATCCGTTGGGTGGTGCCCTGGTGGCACTTGTGGTCCTTCACGGGGTTGCCCGCCTCGGGTAATAGTCCTCGTTCTTTGATGGTGGTGGGTTTCAAGGTTGTTTCCTTCATTTATCCCAAAAGGCTCATGAGGCAAATGGGGCGTCAACAAAAGGTGCCCGATTAAGATACTCTTGTCCAAGAGAATGTTTTCCGGAACTCTGAGCTTGTGGAGGTCTTCGAAAGGTGGTGGGCCACTCGGCCGCTTTGGGAGGTACCGAACCCCGTTGCCACGACATGGGTGACTCCCGCTTATGTCAAGTGGTCACGAGCTCCGTCCTTGGAAGAGAGATCCAAATTCCGTAAAGACGAGGTTGTCGACTTGAAGTATCGAGATGTTGGCAAGGCCAACCGTGCCTTCTTTGAGGAGTATGTTGATGGAGCTACCCCCGATGTGATGAGACCACCGAAGAGGAGGAGTTCCGGCCCCAAGAATATGGTGGGCCGTGCATTGGCTCTTTTTGGGTCGAACACGGGGTCTTGTGCTAGACCGGAGGCCGTCGCCGTCTTAGATCCGTTGAGGATCCGTTCCGAGGAGGAAATCCATGCTAGACGGGCCAACAAGAAGAACAAGGGGAAGATGTACCTCGAGGGAAAAGGCAAGGGTAGAATGGAAGAGTGAAGATCTCCATTACCCGTTTTATTATTATGTTGTATTATTGTTGTGAGTTTTTATTATGTTGTACTAGCTAGTTATTGCGCGTTTTGTGCTAGTTTTATTATGTGAGGTGTTTTAGTTGACACCTTAGCTTCGATAAATTCTTGACTCGTTGAGCTTTATTTGTTGTTGGAATTGTAATCCCTCCCATTAATAATTAAATAAGAGGATTGCTCGTGTCGAAAATTGTGAACACTTGTTTCTTTCATCCATTTGGTGAAGGCAATTCGATTTGAATTATCCTAAACATTTGCACTTGGGCTAGTGGGATCTTGTGGGAAGGGAGAAAGGCTTATTCTTGTATTTTGTGGGGAAAGGGGAATGTTTTTCCCTTTTCTCTTTTTTTTGATGGGGATGATGTTTTGTATGTGGGTGATGTTTTTGTTTTTGATTATGGGGATGGTTATTTTTTTTGATTAGGGGAATGGTTGTATCCTTCTTGTGTAAAAAAGGACTGCCTACGTATCCACCTGAAGAGGTGAAATCAAACCATGCTCGTAGTTCGAAATGTTTTGTAGATTTGATTGGGTTTTGTGGTTGTATCCCTCATGCATAAGAGGGACTGCCTACGTATCCATCTGAAGAGGTGAAATCAAACCATGCTCGTAGTTCAGGGTTTTTGTATTTTTGATTTGGGTTTTGTGGTTGTATCCCTCAGGTATAAGAGGGACTGCCTACGTATCCACCTGAAGAGGTGAAATCAAACCATGCTCGTAGTTCAGGGGTTTTTTTTTGTTTTGGTGCAAATGGATGTTGCCTTTAACAGATCAAAGGACATTCGAAACGGTCAAGGTGCCGCAGCTTAGACTCGATAAAACATGCAATTTCAAATTAGAACACGTTGAGGAACTTGACTTGAAAAGGGTTGAGGTGGTTGCTAGTTGTAAAACTAGGCTTAGGTCGTTGGTTGTTATGGTTCAAGGGTAGTATTTCTTGAGTTGGTCTAGGTTGGTAGGGTTTGTAAAGTCCTCCCCATCTAGGTCACTCAGTCTCACTGCGCCCTCCGAAAGTATTTTCTTGACCAGGTATAGCCCGGCCCAGTTTGGTTTGAATTTTCCCCTCGGATCGACAGGTAACGGTGCTCGAACTACCTTGAGGACCAAGTCGCCTTCCTGGATGTTCCTGGGTTTAACCTTCTTGTTTAATGCCCGTTGTATACGTCGTTGGTATAGCTGGACGTTGTGCAAGGCGTTGAGTCGCCGTTCGTCTAGAAGAGTGAGTTGCTCGTACCTTTGACGGGTCCATTCCGCCTCGAGGACTTGACTCTCCAGTAGAATGCGTAGAGAAGGGACCTCTAACTCTACCGGTTGAACCGCCTCCATACCATATGCTAGGTAGAAGGGTGTGGCGCCTGTCGGTGTTCGAATGGAGGTTCGGTATCCCCAGAGTGCGAATGGGAGTTTCCTCGGCCAATCGCGGTAGTTGTCTTGCATTTTCTTGATAATGGTGACAAGAGTCTTGTTCGCTGCCTCCACCGCTCCGTTGGTTTGGGGACGGTAGGGGGATGATTGATGTCGTTTGCTTTTGTATTTGTCCAGCAAAGCTTAAGTTTTCGCCCGGAAGTGTGAGCCTTGATCGCTGGTGATTTCATGGGGTACCCCATATCGGCAGTGTTGGAGTATGTATCCTCGACAATAATGCGATCACATGTTTAAATCTCATATTAAGAATACATAAGGGACTGTAACAATTTATTGTCAACTGATGCACATTAATCGGTAATGATTGGCTGAATAGAGTTTGACATTACTGTCGTGTGGACGGTGGTGATCAGTTGATCCCTTAAGGTCATACCTCTAGGGAAACATTCTTAATTTATTAATTGATTAACTGTATGATGATACAAGTTAATTAATTCCTTAAAATTGAACAAATAATTTTGTGAGTGATAATACGTATCTTATTATAATTTGATTAAATAAGATTCGTGTTAAGTAATTAATTGTTTTATTACTTAAGGTTTATTTATTGTTTATGAAACAATTAAAATAAGAATGAATTGGTTATTATAAATACAAGTAGTTGTGAACTATAATTATATGACCCATTTTAAGTAATTGTAATTGAGAATTATTAGTTAATTTTTGTGTGTAATTTATTTCATTTCTATTATGATTTTTAATTTGTTAAAAAATGCATTATTTAAATTACATGTCTAGTAACATGTCCAATATGTCACATAATACAAATTGACAAAGTTAAAATGGATCCATATTACACACTTGAACCGTGTAAATGGAAGGGAAAGGAGGTGTTGTGCTTTATTATTCTAATTAGTGGGAAGCATAATTATTACCTACTAATAATAGGCATGCTAACCTACACTCTTGTGAAGAGCAACAAGGAAAAACATTGGACACTCTACCCATGCCATGAAAAACCGGTGGCCTCTCCCTATACACTCAAGTAGTTTGAGAAAATTATTATTCTCTAGTTTTGTTGTTGAACAAAATTCCAAAACTCACATAAATCTCTAATATTATTCTCTTAATACTAGAAGTAGTATACTTATAATATTAGTAATACTTTTAAGGAACAAATATTAATTCTAGTAATAAAATTAATATTAGTATTAAGAAGGATATTCTTGGTACAATCCTTGAGGAGAGATTCTACAATTGAATCTTATTCATCCATTAGGAAAGCTTAAGAACTAAGTAAGGTAGGAGACCTTACTAGTGCCCTAATAGCCGAAAATACATTTGTAAGGAACCGATTTTTCTTCACTCTTGTATTTTGTTTTGCATGCATAAGATCTAGAATTAATTTTATGCCTAAATTAATTTATCACATATTCAATATGTAAACTTTTGAGATTAACGAATCCTACAAGTGGTATCAGATCAACACGGTTGTTGCATGCAAAATCGGGATAGTTTTTCCGAGTTAATTTGTTAACAAATAAAACTTGTTATTTAGGATTTATGAAGATAAATCATGAATTTATTTTGCATGTTAAAAGTTTCTGGTCCTTAATGGATTTTAAGTCATATGGGACGATTTATAGATTTTTATTGTTCATTTTATATATTATTGGCATTAAAATTTGATTTTTATGAGAAAAATGTCATTTTTGGACGAAAAATATCTAAACTTCGAATTTTTCAGTGGTTTTTTGATATGTTTTCACATATATATCTACTGATGGCATGTTAAATCTCGTGAATAACTAAGTTAATTTGTATGAAATATGGATTTTATAAGCTTAAATTGAATTTAAAGGGTTTATTAGGTTAATATGAGTTAAATTTCGAATCTGGTCATGAAAATTTTATATATTGTCACATGCATGTTTACTCAGTGTGTGTAAAAATCTTAGATGGATTGAACTTGTTTTGCATGATTTATGAATTTTTGAGTAAAAATTCAATAAATAGTGACTGAATTTAGTATATAATGCTAAAGCATATTTCATGACTAAAGAAAAACGTCATATGTTGCATTTTATCACACATTTCAGATCTAAAAGTGAAAAGTTGGTTAAAGTTAATTTGCTCATATTTATGGTCATATTTGATGAAACCGATAAACCGCAACGATGTTTTTTTAGAAAAATTTTCGAAATTTTTAACCTAAGTTTTGAATATTATGAGTGTCATGGTATTTTTCCAGAATGTTTATGAGTTTAAATTTCATATTTTGAATTATTTGAATTTTTTTTATAATTTAATTTGGAGTTTATAATATAATATTGTATTTTTGGTCCATAATGAACAATACTAAGAAATCAAGTTGAATTATTGTCAAAATATTAGTGAAGACTAAGTTTTGAGTCCTAAGATGGTTAGGGTAATTAACTTGAACATAAATATGAATTTATGAGACACTTTGTGATTTTAACAAGTTTATAATCACGCAAATCCATAAAAACCGATGATATATGCGATATCGACTCTTAAAAGGCGATTTGGCATAAAATTAAGCATGTTCATACATATTATAATGCTGCATTTTATTTATGATTGTCATATTTTTATTTTATATAATTTTGAATTGTGTAATTTTACTTAGTATGGCCTTAGTTTTTAATTATGGTTGTAATTATTGTGATCTTGTATCACCGTTTTGTAATTTAATAGATTTATTTTTATTACAAATGTATAATAGGAAGTTATGTAATTTTTATTTATTATTTGTAATTTCCCGGAGTTTCCATGAAGACGGTGTTACCTCGAGATGCGTGCCAAGACCGAAGTTCAAGGGACCAAATGAGTTGGTTTCCGAATTTGTAATAGTTTTTTAGATTTACTATTTTAGGAAGGCCATACTCGGACTTTATATTTATGCTTAGCATTTTCTTTATATGTTTGCATGCATCCCTAAATCGCCATAACTAAACATGCATTATATTTAATCGAATTATCGACCGTGTCAGTTATAATTATCGTAGTTCACCGCTTTAGTTCACTTAAAACGTGATAGATAATAAATTGACAAGACCTCTCACTAAATTAATAATTGAGATATAGCCTTACCAAATAGTAGAACCCATGAAGTACCAATTTCATAAGGGAGTTGAACCGGCTTCACCGTAATACAAACCTTGTTACGTTGGCGAAGTGGGGTAGTAAAATGTTATTACATCGAAATTTGGATTGAGCTCAACGGAAGTATTCGTGACCGTAGTCGCATGTGTTCCGGGCTAAAGATAAATTTTAGAGTAATTTTATCGACCGAGAGTTCTAGAAGTAGAATCAATTAAAGAGTTAGTCCACCGAGTTTTATTAATAAGGGATTATCCGACTTCACCGTACCTGAGTTAATATGAATTTGGGTCTTGGAATCATTTATCATAGTTGGGTAGAGGTCACTATGTAAATGCTTTACTTGTTAAATTATTTACAAAGTATTATTATAACGATAAATGTTTTGTTTTTATTATTCCGTTATCATATTGTTCTATTTCTTTACCTCAAATTATACGATATCATTTCGATTTTAATTCAAATTTCCATTAAAACATCGTAACTAAAGACAAAATTTGAATTTTCTTCTAAAAACCCCGTATTGACCATTGTAAGGATCTCTTGTGAAGAGTATAGATATAAGTTATTCATGATCAAAAGGGTTTTTGATTCTTGACTAACATATCTACTTACAATGGATTGTTTCTCATGTGCTTAATTGAGTTAAATACTTTGAAACGTTAAATTGTTTTGGTGAATAGATTTTTTAGAAATCATAATTGACCAAAATACCGCAACCACTTCAATAATAGTTTTAAGACTAAACGAATAAATTAAAGAGTAGTCTTCATGAATTTCAATTTTGCTTCTCTTAGCAAAGACTCATTGAAAAGAGTGGGAGCATTCTCTTAAACCGTTAAGAAAAGGACGAGGTTTAAAGAAGTAAAATTAGAATGGAATTGATACAAGATAATGGTAAAAGTAAAGTTATTGAGAATAACAATACTAAACCTATCAATCCCAACCAATAAAGTTTCCATTGTCTTAATTGTTGGACGCTAGAAAGGAAACTACCTCAAATTATTGAAGAATCTGCAAATTAGTTGTGGGACATCTAATGAAACTTTCTTCTCTAAATGTTTATTTGATTGACATAAGTTTTGCTAGTACTACTTCGCCATTATTAGAAACCGATGGTGGTTTTCATCATTGTATTTGATACATAGGATAATTAGAATATGACGACTAGCAACAAATGATGTCGAGAGATACTGTCATTGTGTACTCAATCTAGTTTTGGGTTTATAGTTGTACCTTAATTATGAATATTAAGTGCACAAACTCTAAATAAGAATATAATCTTGTTAAGATTCAAAAAGGGTTTCACTTTTGTGACCCTATACACCACGATTTGATGTATGGCTAGCCCATTATCAAGGTGATTATATTCTAAACCAAACTAGAATGATATATCATGTAGATGATGCAAGACTCAAATTGGTAACCCAAGATCAAACCTTAAATTCTGGAATGATGAACGCAAAGAATTATCGAGTACTCTTGGAACCATTAGATAGTTAATCTTATGGTATATGCGTATCTTGTATTCAAAGCAAGATGTCTCGTACCTTTGGTTGAAAAGGAGATCGAGGATGTAAATCATTGATCCAGAATAGGTTGATCATTTTCTTGTACCAACGATTTAAGTTGACATTAATTTGTTCACTTAATAAGGTAAAATGAGAAATCTTTGAAGAAGTTCAAAGAGTTCCAGGAATCTCGATTTAGTCGTGATGGGATTATCTAAGTGAAGACTTTGATATAACCCAAAGGAAATGTGATATGGTATGACAAGTTAATCTCTCTTAGCACACATTATGGGATAAGGTGTGGTTAAATGAGGAAATCAAACCCTATTCGATATGGTTTGGACTTTAATCAAGTTACTTTAAGTTACTTGATCTTATTTTTGGGGATTTTATCATATTGTCTAAATTATTTTTCCACTAAATCTAAAACGATTCATATGAGATATGAAATGGTCAGGCACCATGCTTGTAAGTTTTCACAAGAAACAAATGCTCATTTTTCCTTACAATAATCACGAGTACAACGGGATTGTGGCTCGTGAAGCTGTCTTTCTAGAATACAAGAGCTGTTTAATTCTAGAAGACAGAGTGGGAGAAAATATTCAAGAGCCACAAAAGAATTGTGTCAAAAATTGTATGTCGTAAGAAACTGGTATTTCTTGGCTACATGGTCTTTTTTGGCTACATGATGTGACACATTGTATGTCGCGGGGAACTGGTCTTTCTTGGCTACATGATGTTGTTTCTTTGAAACCTAGGAGGTTGAACGCATCACTTGTTAAAGATGATGAATTCGTGTTACTTTTAGAAAGTAAAGAGCTTGCAACTTACAAAGAAATTGTTTGATTCAAATTACTTCTGGAAAGTAATGAACATATGACTTACGTGAGAGTGTTTAAGTCACAACTCAATACAAGGCTTAGAGCCATGAAAATCCGAAATAAATTCCAAGTGAAATTGTTGGATATCAAAGAGAGATATCAAAGCTTGATTAGTTGCAAAGTGTTTTGCACTATTTGGATCTTCTTAGGGATTGTGTTTCATTATGATGATATATATATAGCGAGTGAATCTAAAACCCACTTCTTCAATTAGAAGGAATGTATTCAATACATGTTATGAGTTTTTTAGATTCTTACAATCCTAATATAATGTGCAACTTAAGAGATGGTCTTAAGTAGGACATCAATGAGTTGGAATCAAAGTTTTGATCATGTTATAAAGCTTTTCTCGATAAGTCGAGAAGTTGTGTTTATACATGAAGTTTAGTGGGAGTTACGAAAATTTTGACTAATCTTATATGTGGATGACATATTGATCATTGGGAATGATTTAAGACTTTTGGAGTAATATAATACATCTTTAATATTCGGATTTATGGAGATAAATCAACATGATATTAGCGCCAAATAAGAAGTCTTATGTTGATATGATTCATAATTAAATCAATCGAGTTGAACATATTTGATTGATTCCATTTGCTTCCGCTGCCAGATCAACTAAATGAGTAATGATGTATAACACTTTATATACTTTGAGTATGATGAATTGTTTCAAATCGAATTTAAGTAATAGTTACCTAGTAGCCATATAGATTATCCTTGAGTGTTTTCGGAAGCATTAAGGATGTAAAGTTAAGTGTTTTTGATACAATTCACTAATTTGTGTAAGGGCTTACACTAATGATTGTTGACATTGCACAAGGTTTCCGACAAAACCGTATTCAAAACACATAAAGATGGTTAAGGAACCATTGTGGCTATGTTATTTAAGAAATAGATTTGCTAGAATCGTTCTAGGCAATAAAGAACAATGAGAGATATTTACAACAGAAATTGAGTACACTTGAAATCATGAGATGTGCAAGAAGGATGAGTCCCGCACACTATGAAAACAGTGGGAGCTATTCTAAGGCAAGAGAGCCTATGTCTAGATTGGATCTAGACACGTACTCAGAAAGTTTTTGTAATACAAGTGTATGCATTACGAAAGGAAAACAAGTGTGTAGCAAGGTTGAGCAAGGAGTTGCTAAAACCTACTAACCAATGCCTATTCATAGGCTTAACATGATGAGTGATGTCATTTCAATTGGATTGAGATGAACAACTACATACAAGATCTAAATTGGATTATAGAATATGAAGTAGTAATCAGGAATTGACTACTCATATGATAATCACATTTATCGTTTGAGTTATCATTAACTCATTTTGTACTTTGTTATATCCAATGGGTTGTAGAGACAATCATGAACCCCATTAAAGTGAACTGGATTAACATAGTATTCGCCCCTAGTTGCTTATATGAGGTGACGTATCGAAGTAACTAGAGTGTGATGCGATTGATGGCAAGTTCAAGTGCCATAGAGTCATAAGAGATGACTATTCGATCACATAGGCAGACTGTGAGGGTCACTCTGTCGGGCTTATGACCGCTTAGAGAGTTCTGGCATTTTTTTATAGCCTGGTCGTGGCGAAAGCTACTATGGTATTCTTATGAGTCAATTCTTTGACTAATGACTGTTCGTCTGAGATAGCACAGTTTCAGAGTGACTTTGATTTATGTTCACCGGCCTTCGTAATTGGGGTCTAATGGGCATATTTTGGGTCATGATGAGTTGTGGCTAATCAAAGGGAAGAGTGCAATAGGAATTGTCCATCCTCGTCAGGGTTATCTTATACCTCAAGGCCACTCAAGAAGCAATGACATGGAAATGCGTGGCCATGCTCGGAAGGTATCTATGGTAGATAAGTCCGGCCAGACAGTTGTTCTCCAGATTGAGGAAACCACTCACGATATGATCAAATGCAAGTACGACCGGCAAGACACCTCGCATTGAGTGAGAGATTATAATAGGACAAGAGAATTAGTGACGCACACTTGTCGCAGACAAGTGGGAGATTGTTGGAGTATGTGTCCTCGACAATAATGCGATCACATGTTTAAATCTCATATTAAGAATACATAAGGGACTGTAACATTTTATTGTCAACTGATCCACATTAATCGGTAATGATTGGCTGACTAGAGTTTGACATTACTGTCGTGTGACGGTGGTGATCAGTTGATCCCTTAATGTCATACCTCTAGGGAAACATTCTTAATTGATTAATTGATTAACTGTATGATGATACAAGTTAATTAATTCCTTAAAATTGAACAAATGATTTTGTGAGTGATAATACATATCTTATTATAATTTGATTAAATAAGATTCGTGTTAAGTAATTAAATTGTTTTATTACTTAAGGTTTATTTATTATTTATGAAACAATTAAAATAAGAATGAATTGGTTATTATAAATACAAGTAGTTATGATTTATAATTATATGACCCATTTTAAGTAATTGGAATTGAGAATTACTAGTTAATTTTTGTGTGTAATTTATTTCATTTATATAATGATTTTTAATTTGTTAAAAAATGCATTATTTAAATTACATGTCTAGTAACATGTCCAATATGTCACAGAATACAAATTCACAAAGTTAAAATGGATCCATATTACACACTTGAACCGTGTAAATGGAAGGGAAAGGAGGTGTTGTGCTTTATTACTCTAATTAGTGGGAAGCATAATTATTACGTACTAATAATAGGCATGCTAACCTACACTCTTGTGAAGAGCAACAAGAAAAAGCATTGGGCACTCTACCCATGCCATGAAAAACCGGTGGCCTCTCCCTATACACTCAAGTAGTGTATTTTCCACTCCCAACCATCAATTCATTCTAATTAGTTTTGAACTTGAGAAAATTATTATCTCTCTAGTTTTGTTGTTGAACAAAATTCCAAAACTCACATAAATCTCTAATATTATTATCTTAATACTAGAAGTAGTATACTTATAATATTAGTAATACTTTTAAGGAACAAATATTAATTCTAGTAATCAAATTAATATTTGTATTAAGAAGGATTTCCTTGGTACAATCCTTGAGGAGAGATTCTACAATTGAATCTTATTCATCCATTAGGAAAGCTCAAGAACTAAGTAAGGTAGGAGACCTTACTAGTGCCCTAATAGCCGAAAATACATTTGTAAGGAACCGATTTTTCTTCACTTTTGTATTTTGTTTTTCATGCATAAGATCTAGAATTAATTTTATGATTAAATTAATTTATCACATATTCAATATGTAAACTTTTGAGATTAACGAATCCTACAGGCAGATGATGTTGTTTTGAATGAACTTGTCCACTTGTTTGGCGGTTAAGACTGCATATGACTGCGCTTCCACCCATTTGGTGAAGTAGTCGATGACGACGAGGATGAAGCAATACCCCTTAGTGCCTACCGAGTTGACTTTTCCGATGATGTCGATGCCCCAGGTTGAGAAAGGCCAAGGTGAGGTCATTGTGTCTAAAAGGGATGGCGGTATGCGTTGTATGTTGGCGAAGATTTGGCAATTGTGGCAATGTTTGACGTAGTTACGGCAATCAGCGTCCATGGTGGTCCAGTAGTAACCTAGCCGCGTGATTTTTCGGGTAAGCATCATCACGCTCATGTGAGGGCCACATTCTCCATCGTGAACCTCTCCCATGACTTTTTTGGCTTTGTGATGGTCAATGCAAAGGAGGAGAATCCCTTGGGGTGTTCTTTTGTATAGTTGATTTTGATTTATCACGAATTGTGATGCAAGTAAATGGATGGCTCTTTGTCCTTTTTTATCAGAGTTAGGAGGGAATTCGTTTTTGGTTTTGTAGTTGAGGATGGCTTGGTACCAAGGTTCATCAAGGCTTTCCTCGTCGTCGTTGATGGCACAAATGTTGGCTGGCGCGCTCCTTCTCTCGACACATAGGGGCATCGATGTTATGTCGTCAGGTATGTTGACGAGTGCGGCAAGTTTTGCCAGGGCATCAGCAAATTGATTTTCCTCTCGTGGCAAGTGGAAATAGTCGATTTGGTCGAAGAACTCGGCCTCTTGATTGATCTTTGCTCGGTAGGGAGCTAAGCTATCAGATCGGATTTTCCATGATCCGGACACCTGATTGATGATGAGCGAGGAATCGCCATGGACCCTCAGTCTTTTGATGCCAAGTGTGATGGCTGCTTGTAGGCCGATGAGGCAAGCTTCATATTCAGCGGCATTATTGGTGACGGTAAAGCCTAGCTTGACCGAGATCGGAACATGTTCTCCCTCCGGTGATATTAGAAGGATTCCCACCCCAAAGCCTCTCAGATTAGATGCACCGTCGAAGTATAGATCCTATACGTCGGAATCGACACAAAGGATGTCTTCGTCAGGAAGTGACCACGTGTCAGTCGTTGGATCTTCGTTGACGGGATTCTCTGCTAGGAAATCGGCAACTGCTCTTCCCTTGATAACCTTGAGGGGTACAAACTTGAGATCGAACTCGGACAGCATGAGCGTCCACCTAGACAGCCTTCCGTTTAGTACGGGTTTTTCGAAGATGTATTTGACCGGGTCCATCTTGGAGTAGATGTGGACCGTGTAGCTGAGCATGTAATGCCGCAGCTTTTTTGTTGACCATACTAGGGCAAGGCATGTCTTCTCCAATTGGGTGTACCTCGTTTCGTACTCAAGGAAACTTTTGCTGATGTAGTAGATGGCTCGTTCTTTGTTGCCGACTGTTTGTGCCAACATTGCTCCCATGGATGTGTCGGTAACAGTCAGGTATAGGGATAAAGGAATCCCCGGTTGAGGTGGCATGAGGACAGGAGGCTTGGATAGGATTTCCTTTATCCTGTCGAAGGCCTTTTGACAGTCGTCGTCCCAATCGGTGTGATCGGAGGTGCGAAGATTCTTGAATATCTGTTCACAAATCATAGTGAGCTTGGCAATGAAGCGGCTGATGTATTGGACCTGACCGAGAAATCCTCGAATCTCCTTCTCGTTCCTAGGCCGAGGCATTTGCTGAAGGGCTTTGATTTTGGTTGGATCAATCTCAATGCCTCTTTTGCCGACGACATGTCCCAAGATTTTTCCGGAGGTGACCCCGAATGCACACTTCTGAGGATTTAGTCTCATGTTATATTTCCGCAGACGAGTGAAGAATTTCCGAAAGGCACTGATGTGGCCGTCCTGTTCATTTGATTTGACAATCATGTCATCGACATACACCTCTACCTCCTTGTGAATCATATCGTGTAGGAGAGTAGTAGCGGTTCTTTGATAGGTTGCTCCGGCGTTGATGAGGCCGAAGGGCATGACCGTGTAGCAATATGTACCCCACTGTGTAGTGAATGCTGTCTTGTGCATGTCTTCCTCAGCCATTTTAATCTGGTTGTACCCAGCATACCCGTCCATGAATGATAGGAGAGCATGCTCAGCAGTATTGTCCACCAGAATGTCAACATGTGGCAAAGGGAAGTCGTCCTTCGGACTCCCCCTGTTCAGATCCCTAAAGTCGACGCAAACCCAAACTCTTCTGTCTTTCTTTGGTACGGGCACAATGTTGGCCACCCAATCAGAGTATTTAGACACTTTGATGAACCCAGCCTTGAACTGTTTGTCTACTTCTTCCTTGATTTTTAGGGCCCATTCAGGACGCATTCGACGTAGCTTCTGTTTCTCGGGTTTAGCTCCGGGTTTAATGGGCATCCGGTGCTCTGCAATTTCCCTGTCAATCCCAGGCATATCTCTGTAGGACCAGGCGAATACGTCCTTGTATTCGTGTAGGAGGTCAATGAACTGTTGTCTTTCCGAGGGGTCCAGGGTTATCCCTATCCTAAGTTCTTAAGGTGTGTTCTCGGTTCCTACGTTAATAGGTTCGGTCTTCTCAATGATGGGGGTTATGGTTTCCCGTTTGTCAAGTTATTTGGCTAAGTGAGGTGGGTAGTCACTCAAGTCAAATTCCCCTTAGTCATTCAGAATTGCATTGTAGTTAAATTAAGACGAGTCATAAGCAAACTTAGCGTTTATTAAGTTAACATGAGCGAAAAGCTCGGAAAGGACAGACATCTCGTGGTCAGTCAGAGGCGACACAGCAGAGGAGGTGGCCCTTGGAACAGGCTCCAGGTTGTCACCTTTCATGGGAGTTGGGATGACCCTAGTACACTCAGCCTCTGAATCATCCACGGCTTTGTGATAGAACAGTGGGAAGGGGACCTTGACCGGGACATCAAGAGCGTTAGGAGCTACGGCAGACTTTGACTCCGACTCCGACTCAGATTCATATTCTTCTTCACTTCCCTCCTTGAACATAGGGCCTTCTCCAGTTGTGATCTTGAGAATGCTGCCTTGGCGATCGGTCCACTTTACGGTCTTCCTCCAGCCCTGTGTAGCTTTCTCTGGGTCAGTGTCGGAGATTAAGGCGGTTGGGTCAAATTGGTTGTCCTTCAGGGCGATGTTGATAATGTCCTCATAGTCGAGGTGCTTGATGTTATCTTCCCCAAAGAGGAGAGTGACAGCTTGTCCGTCGAGGCAAGACGACGGCTTAGACTCGGTTGATGCAGCTTTGGTGTTGTTAGGGATGAAGTAGCAGTCTTAGAAGACTTCCACTCCCGGATACCTGGCCTTGGCCACAGGGTCATAGATCGGCTCTGGAAAGCCATGGTAGAGCTCAGACTCTCCCTCGGGGACAAAGTATCCATTGAGGGTCAGATGATAGGGATGGAGGATAACTCCGTGCTTCTTGCGTTTTCGAATTAGGAGGTTCATCTCCTGGATATCCTCATTGGTAGGTTCATATCCCAGCCCAAAGGGAATGTTGGGGACCTTAGCCTGTTTCAAGGGAGGTAAGGTGCTGTTTAGTGGATTGAGGGGTAAGCCCGGGAAGTAACCCTGGCACATCATGATACGGTTGACTGTGAGGTTGGCAAACGGGTCACAATCAAAGGGTTTTGATTCATTAGTTATGACATTCACGGCTTGGAATCCCCATATTTCATTGTCATCCTCCTCAATGGCTTGGGAGGCTACTCCCTTTCTTATGACGGCTTTGATCGGAGAAGCAGGAATTGTGATTGTTTTCCCGTTGAAGGGGACCCTGATCTTCTGGTTCAGAGTCGAGGTAACTGCCTTGACGGCATGAATCCAGAGACGTCCCAAGAGCATATAGAAGGAGGCGTTGATGTCGACCACCTGAAAACTGGTTTGTCTTTCCAGCGGTCCGGTTGCGATAGTCAGAAAGATGAGCCCCGCGACCTTGCGACGAGTGCCGTCGTAGGCGCGTACTCCTTGGTTCGTTGGGACCAAATCAGCTTCCTTAATACCCAGCTTGTGAGAAGTCTTGAGGGGAATGACATTTACCGCGAATCCGTCATCTACAAGGACCATGGGCACATTCTTCTTGAGGCATTGTACGGTGATGTACATGGCAAGGTTATGATTGACTCCGAAGGGAGGGATATCTTCGTCAGAGAAGACGACTGGGTTGTTCAAGTCAGGGGCGTCCCTTGTCATATGTGCCACTATTTCTTCGGGGGAAAAGGTTGAGGGCACAGTTAGTTTTCCCAAGGCTTGAAGCAAATCCTGTCGATGTTCAAAGGATGTCGTGATCAGTTGACAGATCGAGATCTCGGCTTTTGCCTTCTGAAGCTGCTTGAGGATTGAATTCTCAGGAGCTCTTGGTTGAGTGTCTACTTCGGAGACAACTTGGTCATTCATTGTTGGAACGACTGTTGGATTGTTCTGGTTCTGATAGGGGCTTCCCGACCGGGTAAGGTGGCCGATCTCTTTCGCCCGTTTCTCTTTCTTTGGGACAAGGTAGACATCTTCAACGTTGTCTCTCCAGATGCCGTTGATTTCAGGATCTCGAAGTCACCTTGGAGGGGTATTCCTTGGTGAGTAGTTTTTGTGAGGGATATTTTTTTGAGGGTAATTTTTGTGGGGGTGATTATTGTGAGGTGTATGCCAGAATGGTCGCGGGAGAAATCCGTCTTGGTGTGGGTAGTTTTAGGCGCTCGGGGGAATCTCCCTCGAGCGTGGTGACGGAGGATTGAAGATAAGTCGATGGTAGGCATCGTCAAGTCGGGTGATCCTCTCGGAGAGACTGGCTATGGCTTCCTCAACCTGTTGGAACATAGTGAGCATAGTTGCGGCACTGAATGCAAATACCCTATCCGAGGGATCTTTCTCCAAGGCATTCACCTCATCATCAACTGGCAGGATGAGATGTGAGCAGTCCAGAGTTGGCTCATCGTCGAAGATGGCGTGGATCCCCAGAGGATTTGTTTTGTTGTTTGGCTTAGTCGGCGGGGGTAAAGGCAAATCCCCTTTCTCAATCATGTCTTGGATGATGTGTTTGAGTTTGAAGCAGGTTTCGGTATCATGCCCTTTCCCTTGATAGTACTGACAATAGGCATTGGGGTTCTAGAAGCGGGATTTATTAGAATCGGTCGGATTCGGGGTGGGTCCGATTGGTTGTAACTTCCCTTGGTCCATGAGCCTCTTCAGAGCACTTGCGTAAGTTAAGCCTATGTTAGTGAACACTCTCTGGGGGCATTCAGCTCTCTTAGCAAATGGTTCAACGAGGTTGACCTCATCGATTTTGTTTGTTTGGCCGTAAGGGCGGGACCCGGTTGAGGTGGATCCTTGGTAGCCTCTGCCAGTAGTCTTGGCCAAGACACCCTTCCGGAGGTCATCTTTAATGCGTGTCACCAGAATTTGCAGATCCTGGAAGGACTTAATATTTTGATACCTCAGTAAGTTGGCATACACTGGGCGGAGGTTGTTGACGAATTTTTCCACCAAAGTTGATTCACTCGGTTTACTGACCAATTGAGTACTCACCCTCCTCCAACGGGTTAAGAACTCGGTGAGCCCTTCCTTATCGTTCTGGGTTAGAACCTCAAGAGTACGGGTATTGGCTTGGATTTCAACATTGTCGGCGTATTGTTTGGCGAATTCAACTGCGACCTCATCCCAAGCAGTAAGGTTTTTCGGATCAAAGGAGTAGTACCATGGGCGAGGGATCGGTTCCAAAGAGGACGGAAAGATCCAGGCGAAAAGTTCATGTTTGACCCCTTTAATGGCCATGTAGTCTTTGAAGGCACGGATATAATTGAGTGGGTCCTCCACTCCTTTGAACTTAGGCACATCGGTTAGGGTAAAGTTGTCGGGTAATTGATCCCCAACAGGTTTGAAACTTCGGTTGTACTCAAGATGGATATTGTTACCCCGGGCTAGGAGCTGTTCTTCCAAGAGCTTTAGCCTCTTCTCAGTTTCAGTCAGAGGTGGAGTATTATGTTCTCCAATTTCCTTGTTCTCCAGGGCGTCGATACGGGTCTCGACGCGATCCAGGGTGACCTTAAGAGCGGTAAGTAGGCTGGCTAGCAGATCAGTCGTGACATCTCTGTTGTTATCATTGTTGTTGTGGTTGACAGACGAAGTTAAAGACGGGGCCATGGCTCTGAGGCTGAAAAACGGCTCACATTACAACTCAATCCGACATGGTTCAAAGACTGAACGCAGACAACCCAAGGACGAGATAAAGATTAGACTCAACAAGACGAGGGTGACCATGTGCGGTCCCTCGGTGCTGACTCGATTTATGACGTGACGGTGTTGCCCGAACTTTTGACACGAGTCCAGCATAGCGGCGCGACGCCATTGGACGGGTCTCATGGTGAGACGACTCATAAGTATAGACCCATAAGTACGTTTGCTTCGACTCGATAGACACGAGGCGGAATTGGAATGGTGGACTGAAGTTTTCGAAAATAGAAATTTTCAGAAAGATTCACTCGTCATTTTATGGACGGCTTCCGAAGATAGAGATCTTCGCAAGTCGATCAGTTGAAAGGGTTGTCTTAAGTTTGTTTGTAAAAGACGGTTCGAGTTTGAATCGGCTCAGAAAACAGTGTATTGTTCCCAAGACGGTTTTTGAAATTCAAAATTGTATGTTTTGAAAATCGAGTGTGAAATGTTTGAAGAGGTCTCGGGGACGGTGCATGATCCTCGGAATCTCGAAAATGTCTCGAGAAAAGGGTGTGTGCTTTTCTCGGGTTTTGAAAGAGCAATTGTCGGCGCGAAACAGGTTAAAATCCGTGTCTAGACGCGGCGATTATAACGGCGTAAAAAGGTGATTTGAAATGGTTGTGAAAAACCGGGTTTGAGAATCGTCATTACGATGGCCTAAAAAGTCGTGTTGAAATGGTTGTAAAAACCGGGTTTGAAAATCGTCATTACGATGGCCTAGAAAGACGTGTTGAAATGGTAATAAAAACCGGGTTTGAAAATCGTCATTACGACGGCCTAGAAAGATGTGTTGAAATGGTTATAAAAACCGGGTTTGAAAATCGTCATTACGACGGCCTAGAAAGGCGTGTTGAAATGGTTATAAAAACCGGGTTTGAAAATCGTCATTACGACGACCTAGAAAGGCGTGCAACGGTTGGCGAAAGACCGAGGTTTGAAATGGCCATTATAACGGTGCAAAAGGTGATTTTGAAAGTTTGAAAATGACACGAAAGGACTTATGATCAAGTAGCACATAAGCACTCACAGTTCATTATATTATGCATTATGCTGACACGGGTTTTGGCTTAAGAGGGTGGGTTACACACCAAGCAATCAAACCCCGATTTGCGAGAGGGATACCAATCCAAACCAAATGTGTAAGGAGGGTGCCCTAGCCTCGTGCTCGAAAGTGATGAAACCTCTTTGACGAAACAGAAAGGTGTAACGTCAATGGTATGCTTGACTCAATCGGGATTCGAAACGCGGGGATGAGAAATCTATAGCCGACGAGACGAGCCAATCGGTCGAAAAGGGTTAGGTTGTCGGCCCGGACAAGGAACCCGACCAGGACCGTAATATCAATTAATTCATTCCAACCAGGACCTCGTTCGAGTCTCACCATCTAGGTATCACAAAGACTTAAGTGTCCTAGTTCTCCCCAGCGGAGTCGCCAATCTGTGGACAAGGCCACCTACACGCCAAGCCGATCTGTTGGACGTATAGAGGTCTTTTGAAAGCCACGCTCGGCGGCGTAAAAATGCTTTCGACCGGATCGTTTTAGATCGGTCGGTTTCATCTCGGTAAGGGTCTCGAAACGATTAGAGATGTTCGGAGTCGCCACCAAGCATTTGTGGGATGCTTGGAACCCGTTCGAATCCACTTTATACCTCGATCAAACGAAGCACAAAGCAGGGTTTGACATAGGTACTAAAGATAAGGAATCGTCCCTCTTTAGCATCCTATCTCTAGAATGACTCTCGTATGCTCTGGATAAGGTCGTCCACTATCCAAAGTTTCTGAGTAAGAGGTGAAGGTACGTATTGGGAAGCCCTTTAATCAGACACCCAATCCACCATGAGCGCCTCTCTGATCGATCTTGGTTAATTGAATGCAAAAGTTTATAAAACGGTTTAAATGCATGAATGCGCATCCAATAATTTAAACCTAACATGTGAGAGCTTTCTAAGTCGGTTGATTTAATCCAAGTATCAAGTATAAGATGTCGAATTGGATTAATGATTGATTTGCATGCAAGACGGAAATTAAACATCCATTTACCAAATTAGGTTTACGATGCATAACGTGATCCATTTGTCTTAGTAAGGCATTTTGCAAATGTGATTTTGAATAAACAAATAGTCATCTGATCCGTCTTATATCCGGGCTAACCGGAGTCGGGATCGTCCTAGACTAATGCTGGAAAGGGAACAGGTTCTGTACCAGACGGCTACATAAGGCGCGAGCCAGCCGGCGATACAAAGGGGCCTCCCCTGGTTTTGAAAAGGAGAAAGAAAAGGCCTGCTTGAGGCACGGGTCAGCCTACGGTCATATGCCGTGTTTTGACCTTTTGAAAACGTTATCTAACGTGTTGAGAAATGGGTTTTTGAACCCAGTTTTGTTTGAAAGGGTCGTTTAGACCGCATTTGTTGATTTGAAGAACTAGACTCGAATAATCATCATTATTTTGATAATATTCGGTGTCGAGTTCGACTTTGAAAAACTTGACATGAATGGTTTTGAAAATAATTATGAACTAATTGTTTTAAGTTCATTTGAATATAATTAGTCGATACTCATCATCGTACCCGGGTTAAAATCCGGCATGGTATGTAGAACCAAGGATGACTTTGTTTTGGTGACTAATATGCTTGTTTTGAAAATGTAAAGAAATGATGAAAGGCTTTAAAATACCTCCCAAAATAAAATAAAAGGCTTTAAAATACCTTTTAAATGTTATTAACCAAATATTATCACCGAAACACGGACTAAAATTAGATTTTAGTATTATTATTGTCAAAAATTAAGTAATGACTAATTTTTGAGACCTAAGATTATTAGGATAATGAACTTGGACTAAAATTAGATTTTAGTATTACTTAGCGATTTTAATAAGTTAAAATCGTGAATTTCCATGAAATCGGGTTATATAATCGACATAAGTTAAATAGCGCGATTGGGCACATAATTTGGCATGTTAGATAAATATTATAATGCTGTATATTTCATTGTTGAATGTCATATTTTATTTATGTAATTTTGAATTATGTAATTTATCTTAGTATGGCCTTAGTATTTAATCAATATTACCCGTAATGTAAGGGGATATTGATTCGGTTGTAATTTATTGTGATCTCGTATTACTTTTATTTTTACTAGTTTTTCATATTATAAATGTATAATAGGAATAGATATGTATTTTTTTTTATTATTATTTGTAATTCCGGAGTTCCTTCAAGACGGTGCCATTCCGAAAGGCGTTCCGACAAAGACGATGTCCTTGGGAGACGTGCCACTTGAAGATTCAAGGAACCAAAGGAGTTGGTTTTCGAATTTGTAATAGATTATTTTATTTTCTATTTTAGGAAGGACATACTAGGAATTTATTATTTGTTTTGCATTTATTTTAATATGTTGCATGCATTGCCAAATCGCCATAACAACACATGCATATCATGTCGAGTTTTCGACCGTGTCAATTAAAATTATCGAAAATTCGACCTTTTTGCTCACTTAAAATTGATAGATAATACATTTATATGACCTCTCACTGATTTTAAAATTGAGATTAGCCTTACCAAATAGTAAGACCCATGAATCCCCGTGACATTTGGGGTAGGTTCGGTTTTCCCGAGGTGCCTTCATTTATCATTGGGTAAGTGGGGTAATAAAACATTATTATACGCGAAATTTGGTTGGTCTCAACGGGATATTATGACTAGTCTTATGTTCCAGGGCTAGAGATGGTTTTTTTTAAAAACATCGACCGAGAGTTCTAAAGCAGAATCAATTAAAGGGTTAATTCACCAGATTTGTATAAGTATGGGATGTATCGGTTTCCCCCTACCCATATTTGTATAAAGATGGATCTCGAAATCATTTATTATAGTTGGGTAGAGGTCACTATATAAATGTTAAACTTGTTTAAAAATATTTACAAGTTTTAAGATGATAAATGTTTATAATTCCTTCATTTTCTATTTTGTAGTCAATATGATTAGGTTGCAATGTCGACTCCAATTTCATCCGTATCAACTAGCGCAAACGCTCCACCACTCCCCAATGCTTCTTGGCTCCGATCCTTTATGGATCGCTGTAAACTTGAAAACAATGGTTCTAACTTCGCCGATTGGGATGCGCAACTCCTTTTGGCTGCAGAAGGTGACGACAAGCATCGTTACCTTACCGAAGCCGCTCCCACCACGCCTACTACTAGGTCAACCGCTGCCGTAAGGGAAGCCTATGAGGCCTACCTAAAAGAGTCGGCCGCTATCAATAACATCTTGATTTTCTCTATGGAGCCCGATCTCCAATGGAGTGCTATTAAGATGAGCACGGCCTATGAGATCTACACCAAGCTTGTGACCATGTTTTCGCAAGCTCTTAGGGTAATCCAATATGAGGCGGCCTCCGCATTTTTCGAAATCAACATCAAGGAGAGCCAAAAGGTTAGCCCTCATGTGCTCAAATTGATTGAGCTTGTTGAGACTCTTAAGATCCAAGGGGTTGACATTCCCGAACAACTCGTTGTAGACCGAGTTTTACATTCCTTGAACAAAGTCAAAGCATATGTGCAGTTTAGGGTAAACTACAATATGCAAAATATGAAGACTACTCTCCATGAATTGTACAAATTTCTTGTGCAAGCCGAGAGAGATATGAGTCTTAATGTTAGTTCTACCAAGGATGTGCTTGCAATTAACAACAAGAGCAAAGGGAAATTTAAGAGGAGTGTTAATAAGAGCAAGAAACCCACTTCCTTCAAAGGAAAGGGAAAAGCAATTGAAAAAAGCTATTCTAAAAGGGGTGCTACTTTCGAAGACAAATGCCATTATTGTAATGGCATAGGACATTGGAAGAGGAATTGCCCAAAGTATCTTGGAGATATCAAAGCTAGAAAGATTATTCCAGTAGGTAATAAATAAAATTCTCAATATCATTTATGTTTTGAATTTACATCTCAACTTTGGTATTTGGATACAAGTTGTGATTCTTACCCCTTTTTAACTTGGTTTTTAAGGGCATCCGAGCAAAGACAAAGGCAAAGACAAGCAAGCCTAAGGAGGCTCTTCAAGGGAAAATAGAGTAGCCGCCCATAGTAGAAGACCTATGGAGCTTGGCCTTTATTTTGATAGTCTTCGTTTTATTGTTGTATTTTGAACTTGTTGTTTTAGAACTCTTTTAATTTCCTAGTTAGACATGGAAATTAGTTTATTTCCTTTTGTTTTCAAGGACAAGAAGTTGTATTTGAATTTTAGTGGCTTGGTTTTCAACCCAATTCACTCGGTTTATGGAAATTTTTCGTTCTAAAACTTGTCATTATACACCTTTCATATCAAAACATAAATTATGTTGATTTAAACTAATCATAAAATAATTACAACCATGGGATCATTGTAATTAGTTCATAAGCCGTGAATTTAATTCTCACTTATGCTTTTGTGAATTCATATCACACCTTATTTGATATAATAAAGAATGATTATAAAGTAAAAAAAAAGAGTTATTTGAACTCTAAAAGGAGAAATTTTATAAAACAATTGGCTACACCACTTATAAAACTCCATACGAGCTATGAGAGGGCTTAAGACCTTAAGATTGACTTATAAAGATTAGTCTACTTTGAAGCTAGAGTATTATGTCTTTACAAAAGAGTCATCTATTAAGGTTATAATATATTAGTCTAAAATTGTTTGTTGCCTATAAGGCTATCTTTAGAGAAAAATAAATGTATTTTTCAAAAGATAGAGTGGGAGATGATTAGAAACAAACATACAACTAGTTGGGAACTAGTGAGGAGACCAAAAGAAAGCGCTCTTAAGTGAAACTCATGATATATGAGGAGACCAAAAGAAGGCTTTCTTAGGTAAATCTTTAGACTAGTGACGAGACCAAAAGAAAATGTTCTTTAGATAATAAGATTATGAAGTGGTTGTATCAAGTAAATTTATAATCTATTTTACATAAGAGCCGAATGAACCAAAGTAAAATTTGTGCAAAAGAATAAATTTGTTTTGAGTTGCATAGACAGGCATAAAAGATGTCTACCAAGCTAAGTTAATATGTGATGAGAAAATAGTTTCACTCGAGTTGGCGAGAGACCATGTGTATGCATGGATTTAAGTGGGAGTCAGAATTGCCATGACATTAAATTTAATGGGAGAGATGGTCTTCCATATTGATGTCATATCACTCATTGAGGATGACATGGTAACATTACCATCTATAAGGGAGTGTTTTGGTCTTCAATTCTCAATGAAAAATGACATATTGCATTCCAAAATTCCAAATCTATTATGACATAGGGAATTTTAGATTGGCACTTAGATAAGTATCCTATATTGATAAGATTCTTTATCTGTTTAACATCAACAAGGTTGAGTAGGTTATTCATATTGATGAAAGTGGAATTACTATGATAGAGTCATAGTCATTCACTAAACCTAAATAAGTTGTTGATCACATGAAATCGATTGCTAATGTTTCCGCCATTAGAACGATCATGTATGTCATAATATGCACATGCCGTAATGAATCATATGCTTGGAGCATAATAAGTCAATAACAAGTTAATTCGAATGAAGGTCTTTTGAAAACCTTAAATAATATCCTTTAAGATTCTTGAGGAGAATTGAGGATTCGTTCTTATGTTTGGATGATATACTAAGTTGTGTGTTGAAGGGTTACACAAACTCTAGTTTTCAAACCTGTAAGGATTTATCGAAATCCTAGGCTGATTTTATTGACTTAGGAGTAAGAGACTGGAGAAATGTTTTAGTTTCAACCATTGCAAATTCTACAAACAGAATCTAAGTACATTGTGATAAGATGGTCAACGTAGGGAATGAGAGTAGATATCCCTACCAAAGACTTTATCAGAAGTTATATGATAACAGTGGGAGCATCTTCAAAGTATAAGAGCCCAAGTCTGGTAAGAAGACTAGACATCTACTTAGATAAATTCATGTCATTAGAAATAACATTGAATAGGAGTAAATAGTAATTCATAAAGTTGGAACATATGGATGCATGGTATGTCCACTTACCAAGGTTTTATTACAATTTAACTAGTGTAAAATGTACACCAGATTATAAGATATGAAGTAGCAATAAGGTATTGACTATTCATATATGATAATCACATTTATCGTTTGAGTTTCTTTAAACTCATCCATTACTTTGTTATATCCAAATGGGTTGTTGAGATAATATTGAACCTCATTGAAGTGAACAGGATTGACATAGTATGTGCCCCTAGTTACTTATAGAAGGTGACGTCCTGTAGTGAATAGAGTGTGATGCGATTGATGGCAAGTTTAAGAGCCATAGGGTCATATGGGATGACTAGTCGATCACATAGACAGACTGTATGGGACACTCTATCGGGCAGTGACCGCTTATAGAGTTCTGGAAATTCATAAAGCCTGGTTATGGCAAGAGCTACTATAGTATTCTTATGAGTCGATTCTTTTGACTAGAGACTATTCGTCCAAGTTGGCAAAAGTTTCTGATTGGCTTTGATTTATTCTCTACGACTATCGTAACTAAGGTCAAATGAGTGTATTTTGGGTCATGATGATCTGTGGCTAAACGAAGGGAATAGTGCGATAGGAATTGTCCACACCCTTGTCAGGGTTGTTGAAAATCTCAGGGCCACTCAAGGAGTAGTGAACTGAAAATGTGTGGCCATGCTCGGAAGGTATCTATGGTAGATAATTCCGGTCAGACAGTTACTCTCCAGATCGAGGAAACCACTCAAGATATGATCAAATGCAAGTACGACCTTCAAGACACCTTGCATTGAGTGGAAGATTGTAATAGGATAAGAGAATTGGTGATGTACACTTGTCTCGGACAAGTGGGAGATTGTTGGAGTATATGTCCTCAACAATAGTGCGATCACATGTTTAAATCTCAAATTAAGAATACGTAAGGGATGATTCATTTATATAGTAAACTGATCAACATTAATTAATAATGATTGGCTAACTAGAGTTTAACATTACTGTCGTTTGACGGGGGTGATCAGTTGATCCCTTAAGGTCACACCTATAGGAGAATTCCCTTAATAGATAAGTTGATTAATTGTATATCGATACAAGTTAATCGATTCCTTAAAATTGAACAATTCCTTTGTGAGCGAGAATATTTTTATCTTATTGTAATTTGATTAAATAAGATTTATCTTTGTAATTAAAAGATTTTATTACTAAAATTAATTATTGTTTATGAAACAATTGAGATAATAATGAACAGTTAATTATAATTGCAAAATGTTGTGAATTATAATTGAATTACCCATTTTATTAATGTGATCAAGAATTACTAAAGAATTTGTTATATATAATTTAATTAATGTGCATAATGATATTTATTTGATAAATATGTATTAAATTAATTAATAACATGTTACAGTCTAAATGTGACATATTGTGTGACAAATGACAAATTGACAAAATAAAACTGAAGTCCTTTTTAGAGTAGGGTACCAGTTTTTGTAGATAAAAATGGGTATATTGTGTTTGTTAATATTGTATGGAAAACATAATGATCACTCTAAAAACCTAGCCTTACATACCTATTGTTTAGAAAAGAGAAAAAGAAAAGAGGAAGCCATGCATTGGCTCATGGCCACCACCCCACCCGGCTCACATTCATTTTATCATCATATTCTCTCTAAAATTGTTTTAGCTCTCAAAATTGTTTATCTAAGTTCTAATATTTTAAATATAAGATTACTAGTGTAGTAATAGAGATATTATTAGAATCATTTTAAGGTTTTATAATACACTAATCTAGTTAATTAGTATATTATTTTTAAGGGATTTGTTTTGGGTGCAACAAGAGGAGGATCTCAATACTTGGGATTTTGGAGGATGACCCATAATACTTAAGCTCAAGAACAAATAAGGAAGGTGTCCTTATTTGTGCTCTTATTTTAGAACCAAAAACAATAAGAAGTGTCTTATAAGAGGTATATGAACCTAACAATTTGCCTATCCCTCTCGCAAGTAAACCTAACAATATAAACAATTCTCTCGGAAATCTAATGATCTCGGATGGGGAACCCACCTTGGATTGCTCACATCTTATCTCTCTAGTCGAAGATGAGATCAATATGGTCGACCATGGAGAAGCCTACTCTACCATCGCACCAACTATTGCAGATTTTGTCGCATGGGAAAGAAGTGTGAGTAAACAAGTTGTTGAACTAGAAGATGTGGTGTCGTCTTTGCGAAAGTCAAAAATCTCAACACCAAGAGCCACGCAAATGGCCATCACCCTAACCTGCAAATCTACAATGCAAAATGTCATCGCAGTAGTTGACGATTTGATTTAACAGATTATCCTTCTAGAATCTGAAATCCTACGCCTCAAAGAGCTCAACACTATCAATGACATTTGGGCCGACGATGACGAAGATGTTTACCTCGAAGAACATCCCTTGGTTAAAACGTTGGAGGATCTCGACATAGATCACCTAACTCGATCTAGTCGCCCATATCAAAATGTTGCTCCAGTGCAAACAAATAATTCAGCTACAAATGGGAATGTCACATCTCCAAGAGAAAATAACGAAGATTCAGTCATTGACCACTTAATGAAGCAACTACAGAAGACAAAGGTCGTCTTTCAGTCCGGCAACTAGTCGCTAGTTCATTTCCATATCGCCAAGCTTTGCTACAAGCATTGGCTAAACTCAATATAGCACACGACTCTACTCAAGACGAGGTGGTCAACCTAGTCATCCAAGATTCAATCAAGCTAAGTAACCCAATTACCTTCTCAGGTGAATATTTGCCACCTTTCGGTGTAACTCAAAATCTAGCCTTGTACATAACGGTCACATATCTAGAAAAGAATGTACCCATGACACTAGTGGATGATGGCTCTGCATTCAACGTCATACTACTGAAAACAGCTTACAAGCTAGGCATGAAAGAGTCAGACTGGACACCAACTAATTAAGGTGTTCGCGCATACGATGGAACGTGACGCAAAGTGATAGGTCTCATCACTCGTACGATAGCCACTGGACCAATCGAGAGAAAGGTAAACTTCCAAATAGTAGACATCAAGGCATATCTTAACATACTTCTAGAAAGGCCATGGATTCACACTTCCAAAGCTGTGACATCCATGCTTCATTAAAATATCAAAATCCCTCTAGATGGTCGAATAGTAACGATCACTTCGTCGCCTATCAAAGCAGTAATCGAAAAAATGTCCAGCAATCAAGTCGTGTCGGACCCAATGCACGAGTTAGGAGGATTTCAAATCATCAACCTTGCAGAAAGTGAATTGGCACCTCTATACTTCAACCCCTATTCTAACCTAATGGTCAACCACATACTCAAATCCCAGGGATACTTCCCAGGAATGCCACTAAACCATATCCGGAACAACAACTTCCCACCATTAAAAGAAGGCCATTCCCAGAAGATACCACTAAGATTGCGATACAAGCCTACCGTATCTGAGGCTTTCGAAATTCTCACTCAAGTCCATGATCGCAAAAATTGAGGAATCCAAATGCGACCATATCACCCTATGCTAAATGGGTACTTTGTCAAGGAAAGAGACCATGAATATTTTCATGGATTTCCTAAACCTTGGATGTTCAAAGGAAACAAGCTAACTGGAATCGAGGTGTTCCACGACTGCTATTTCATTCCTCAGGAAACGGTTCCTACCGTAAAAAAATCGTCAGACGCCTTGTCTTGATGAACAAGCCGTTAGCCTTTTACTCGGAGAAGATTGGTTCGTTAAGGCAGCCCAAGTCGAGATTATTACCATGAGAATTCAGGATGACCATTTCAACTCCGCGACGCTCATCACGGATGAAAACCCAGCCAACCAGAAGAAAGAATGGAGAAAGTAAATTTAATGGACCAAAAATCAAGGAAGGCTTATCGAGCTCACAACTAGAGAAGGAGAGACGTTCAAATGAGAACCAGAAGACGACCAGTTCGAATCTGAGTCGGAGTCGGAGTCATAAACTGAGTCTAAGTCTAGGGGAGTCATTAGAGAGTCTCCTTCTATTGTCACTCCCCATCCCATTGTTTCTCCTAGTTTGGCATCGTATAGTAACTGAAGCTCGAGGAATGCCCCAGCAATTGTCCCTTTTCCGCCACTGACTACAGCGCAGATGGCTTCTTTATTTTAGCTATTTTCAAACATTAATATGAATAAATCTGATTCTGCTTACTCTTCGTGTTATCTTGATTGCAATTCTGTTTATGATGATACTGAGGATGATCCTGACCCAGATTCAATCGAACTACCTCCCTATATAATTAAAGAAATACTAGAGGAGGGTAAAGGGGGACCAGTTATAGAGAACACTAAACCTATCAACGTAGGGACATATTTAGAACCCCAAGAACTTAGGATAGGGACAACCCTGGACCCAAATGAAAGAGCTCGCTTCATCAACATTCTTCATGAGTTCAAAGACGTCTTAGCTTGGTCCTACAAGGATATTCCAGGGATAGATAGGGATATTGGCGAACATCGAAACCCAATTAAACCATGTTTCAAACCCGTAAAACATAAACTCCGTAGAATGAGAACAGAATGGGCTCTCAAGATCAAAGAGGAAGTGGACAAACAGTTCAAAGCCGGGTTCATCAAAGTTTTCGAGTATTCAAACGGGGTGGCTAACATAGTCCCCGTACCCAAAAAGGATGCGCGAATCCGCGTTTGTGTTGATTTCAGGAACCTAAACAAAGCCAGTCCAAAAGACGATTTGCCACTCCCACATATCGACATAATAGTAGATAATACAGTGGATTACGCACTCCTCTCTTTTATGGATGGATATGCGGGGTATAATCAAATTAAAATGGTTGAAGAAGATATGCATAAAACAACGTTCGTCACTCAATGGGGTACTTATTGCTACACCCTTATGCAATTTGGATTAAGAAAAAATGGAGCAACGTGTCAACGCACCGCAACTACCTTGTTACATGACATGATACTCAAAGAAGTAGAGGTATATGTAGACAACATGATTGTCAAGTACAAGGATAGCCAAGGTCACATCGCCAACCTTCGCAAGTTTTTTCTCAGATTGGGCAGGTACAACATACGACTTAACCCTCAGAAATGTGTGTTCGAAGTCCCGTCCGGCAAGCTATTAGGGTATGTAGTCAATCAAAGGGGAATAGATATTGATCCATCCAATATCAAGGCTCTAATCGAGATGCCACAGCCGCAGACAGAAAAGGAAGTTCGGGATTTCCTTGGCAAGGTACAGTACATAAGCCATTTCATCTCAATGCTTACTATGATTTGCGAACCTATATTCAAAAAGCTCAAGAAAACGGACCACATCATGTGGGACGATAATTGTCAAAATGTATTTGACAGAATCAAGGAGATATTGGCTAAGCCACCAGTTCTAATGCTACCGCAGAAGGATCAACATTTATCTCTGTACCTCACAGTCACAGAAATGGCCATGGAGGCTATGCTCGCACAAGTCATCGGGAAAGAAGAAAGAGCCATCAACTACCTTAGTAAGAAGTTTTTAGAATGTGAGACTAAGTATACACCACTTGAGAAGACATGCCTCGCACTTGTGTGGAAAACAAGAAGGTACATCAATATTTGCTTAGTTATTCCGTCAAGGTGTACTAAAAAATGGATCCTGCCAAATGCATTTTCGAGAAACCTGTCTTAAATGGACATTTGTCAAGGTGTACTTTGATGCTCTCAGAGTTCAATCTCAAATAAGTACTCCTGAAGGTCATTAAAGGACGAGTAGTAGCCTAATTCTTCGTATACAACCCCATTCATGATACCCAAGTAGTAGATACATGGTCATTTCCAGATGAAGACATTCTACACACCGATGTAGAATCATGGGACCTTTACTTCGATGGGCCTTCCAATCTAAGAGGGTATGGTATAAGAGTGTTGCTCATTTATCCTAAGGGTCACCATACACCAATTTATGTCTGTAACACCCCCATACTCCAAGTGCCTTACCAGGACCACTCAGGTATAAGGATACTACCATCTCGGTTGCCCGAGGTACTGAATATCATTAGACAATAAAGAAACGTACTTTTAAAGTAATTATAGATTAAGTGATTACAGGTTCCAAAACCAAAACTAATAAAAGGAATTACAAGGTTCTCATACGGTCTCACACTAAAACTATCAAAGCTACTAGACTTAAATCGACACAAATGGAAGACTTCTAACTGCCACGTGATGACTCATCCCAGCTATCCCATACGCGTCATATCACACCTGCTCAATAACTGCTCACCACCCCCGAATGGATCACCACAGTTTTTAAAACATTTAAACGGGGTCAGTACTAATCACACAATTCAATACATATATCAACAATAAGATAAACAGACAGATGAACTGTCACACACACACACACACACACCACCAACTCCCATCGTCTCAATACTTGACGTCCACTGGACCACCGCCATGGGGACCGCAGCCGTTCCCACCTAAGCCCCGCTCATCGTACGAGCGATAACCCTGTCCCATTAATGTGCACATCCTCTTCCGTGGCGGGTTCCACGAAGGGCGAAACTAGGGCGTGAGATCACTCCCGCAAGTGACCCCACTCAGCCGAGAACGCATCTCGAGAACCATCAACAAACACAACCACAATCACAATCACAATCACAATCATCATATCAAACAACTAACTACAGCACATCACCAATATCCCATTATGGGACTAATACTGAGTAGGAAATCCTACCTGGAAAGCACAACACGCAGACGGTATCTACAGCTGTATCAAAACGGCTCCTCTACGAATTCTCCTCCTATCATACAAAAGACATAAAGACTACACATCACAAACTACACACCAAAACCCCCAATTCCTAAATTAGGGTTTAACCAATCTTAACAAAACATTATAAAAACTATATTAAAAGCTTACCCTCGACGCAAGGAATCCAACGACACGAAAAACGACAAGAACCGACCGTCTGAACTCCGGGAATTGCTAAGAATGCGATTAGGAAGATGAAGTGGCTGCTTTCTCTCTTAAACAGGGTTTTAGGTTTTGTAAAATGAATTAAAACAATGACGAATATGATTAAATACCTTAATCGCATAATTAACAAAACCCGAGAAAACTCCCCGTAAAACCGGACACTCGATCGAGTACCCAAGGTACTCGATCGAGTACCCCCTTACTCGATCGAGTACCCCAGATACTCGATCGAGTACCCAACAGGTCAGAAACTATTCTAAAACGCAACTTACCATTACTCGACAGAGTAAGGCCTACTCGATAGAGTACCCAAAGACTCATAAATACGGAGTATTACAGTCTTCCCTCCTTAAAAAGAACTTCGTCCCCGAAGTTCAACCCATACATAAAAAAAACAACCATACTGACTCGACTAAGACACAACAACTTAGCTAAGGACTCAAGAACTCGACCGAACCTAGAACATGAACTCACTATACCGTATCTACCACATATATATCTCTCACGATACCAACTCCATACATAACCAACTACCATCCTCTAATGCTGCTAGCTCCATAATATCATCAACTATCAAATCCAATACCAAGACACTCATAGACATCAAACGGGATGTTACATTCTACCACCCTTAAAAGGAACTTCGTCCTCGAAGTTTACTCACACTCGTAACCTCATCATCCAACTGTCAACACTAGCGAAATATTCTCACACTCCTAAACATCACGCTACTACAAGCACGGTCATGACCTTTAATAAAATCACCCACAACACGAATCGATCTTTTATTCTACATCAAGACTCAACTTCCGAATATATTACCATATGTACAACCATCAAAATCTGTTTTATCGCATCCTACTCCTCTTAAGACAAACGTTACGTCCTCGTAACTCACTAATACCAAACCATATCTATATCTCATTACCCTCTGTACCACCACATGTCTAAGATAACCGTCTATAACCCAAACACTCACCATTTTTATATCCAAGGCTCCCATACATAAACATTTCCCATTCCTCAACTCATTCGGCAACAAGACCTAACCTATACTATAAACTCGTAGCAAATCACCATACCCACTCTTCATTATTACTGCCAAACAACATACCTCTCTATGTAAGGCACTTATCTCCCAGTAGCATAACTCACGATCCGCACTCGTTACGTACACGCACACTAGATCCTCAAATTCTTTCTTTCATTACCGCAAAATTCATACACAACTTAACATGACACTAATTTCCCCAACACCCTACACTCACTGTCTCAACAAAAGATTATGAACTACCTGCCGCTTTCAGATCATTACCACACATGTTCCACGAATTATTTTCCATTACCATGTCTACCGATGTCTCATCTGAAAACAAGATCAAAATTACCGTAACAACCTCTCACAACCGTGTCCCATCAACAGATTATCACTATCCCATGACAACAACGAAACATATACAACTCTATTTCACATCATACTCTACCTCATTCCCAACTTAACCTGGTAAAGAAAACATGAATAAGCAAGACAACCGTCTATCAAAGACAAAAACGAAACTCGCAGAGAGCAACATCAAACAAAACAACAATCTATGTATAACTGGTATGTACTTTCGAAACTCGAATCATAATCATCCCGCCTACTCCACCACAACCGGTGACGGCATCGCAACACCGCCACCAACAGCCACACCGCAGTGCGAAAATACCCGTATCACAGCACTATGTACCATGTCCGGATCACCACCCGAGGCACAACAACCACATCAATAGACATCACAACTGCATACAATTCCCATAAACACTGACTAAGAATAACTTCTCAGACAAGAAAAACTTACTCAAATCCACTTTACTAAATCATAACGCAACATATTTTATGAATTAAGCAGATAAGCATCTCATGAACATCATCTCTACCATTTCCCGGAATACACATGTGTTATCCATACACATAAAATTATAACTAGCTATGTCAAATCAATCAAGTTATTACCTTTTTGGATATCATTCAATTAAATTACCGTGTCCAACATATATATTACCGAACATTCATAAAACAATTTTATAATTATCATACCATACCACTTCTTGTGAGGTCAGAACCTCACACAAACATTTACACATATAATAGACCCGTAATCACAACCAACTAGTCAATTTTGACCACGTAAGTTACCACTCGAAAAAGGTTACCTGCTGCCCGAGTTTAACTCATATGCCCCTCATAACATATTCCCCCATTCGCACAACCATCACTTCCTGCCAAATATAACCATACCTTCACTATTCAACTAATAGCGTCCGCCTCATCTAACCACATCTTATACCCTCTCACAATCATACACAACAATCAGGTCCCTACCAAATCAACCTCTTTAGAATTGTTACCTTTCTAATATTCCATCACTCTTAACCATTAGTGATAACACCACAATGCCACCGCTGCTCGTATATCAAATCTCTTACACTCATATCAAAATAACATGGTTTTTCTACCATTTTTGGTTAACATTGCAAATAACGAACATCAAACCCATCCACAAAATTACCTCAACATTATTCCCAATGCTATCTTATTTGTATTGTCATCCAACTCTCCACCAAATATCTCGTATCGTGCCAATACTCCACCAACTTCTTACTCCCTTAATTCCTCGAAACTCATTACCAATCATGTTGCCCTGAAACTCCTATATAACCTTTAGCTAACATCCTCGTGATACCATCACATATTTCGATGATTCCTTATCTTTATATCACATAGCTCCGGTGAACATTTTCCTCAGCTTACTTTTATCCTTCTTTTCTCTTTACACTCAATAATACCAATTAATAGTTCAACTCCTTATTCCTTCTAGCTAACTCTTTAGAAATCTGGTTACCCCTTCGTTGCTCCAAAACTCAATTCCATTATTTTCTACCGACATCATCTCACTCTTTCTTACCATGGATCTTCTCTTATTATGCTATCACTCATACTTGCCACTAATCTATCCATAGAACCAACGTTTAATGTTCAAACAATTGCATCCCCCTTTTTACATCTCTAGAAATCAGAATTCATTTAATACCGTTAATTACCCAAGGAAATCACACAGTAGTTTCATCTTTTAATAAACCAAACCTCCTAAACTCACTCACTGTCTACAAATACACCTCGCGACATGTCTCCACAAAGTTCACTATATATTACTCTTCTCAACCCCTTTAAACGAACTTTCACTACATAAATCCATAACCCACACGACTCCTAACCATTTCCTTCCATAACTCTTTACACATCTCAAGCTGCCACTATCCACATTCTTACTTTCAATCTTTTCATTCTCACGTTCATTATACTCACATCATCCCTTGCCTATATTCACTTATTTTTACATTACTCAACACACAATCATATCACTCATCCCGTCTCGCAAAACGTGCGCCATGCCTCAATAAACTATACCAATCTTCCTTTTCTTTTTCCACCATCTATCATAATCACTTATAATTCATGTCCTCCCCACCGAACTCATACTCATCACACTGCCACTCTTTACATTATAAGCTTGGGTAACTTACGCTTCAGGACCAACACATACGTAAAACAATGCATAAAGAAGTAATACAACACCTTTGAATTAAACATAATATGCAACGAATGTCAAAAGACAAACATATGACCCGAAATACGCATATGACCTGCACAGACCCCACTCGATCGAGTACCAGGACCTACTCGATCGAGTTGAGGCTACTCGATCGAGTGCCCAACATGCTCGATCGAGTGCCCCGACTCCGAACCCAAACAGACCTTCCGATCTCGACTTACTCGACCGAGTAGCCCGCTACTCGATCGAGTGATTTATACTCGATCGAGTGCCCGAGGTACTCGATCGAGTGCCCAAAAACACGATTCTGGTCAAAATAACGACAAATACCCACTCGATCGAATCAAACCCACTCGATCGAGTCATGCAGACTCGTGAATACTACCCGAATGTTATCTCACATACCCTAACGTACTATGCATTCATTATTATTTCAACATTATGATTACAACTACGCATTCAAATCTGCGCGACTCCTCATACAATCAACAAAATAATCTACTTCGTGTTATCAAGTGCCACGTTATAAACAACCATCATGCTTTTCATCCAATTCGTTATATAAAACACATATCATTGAACCTCTATTCAACATGTTACTACTCACCAAAAGCCAAACATTACCATCTATCATGCTCATATAACATTCAACTTTCTATTACCCGCATGTTTTAAATTTTCATAACTTTTCATAACACAAACCACACCCATACACTACAAATCCTATTCCCATGTTGCTAATACAACAACATTACATATCCACTTCATCACACATCATCATATACGAACTACTTTCTTTTTCTACCATATCATTCATCATTCTCATATACTTTTCCAACGATTCCAACCAACATGTCAACCAACTATCATGCAACATGCTTTCAACAAACCATATACAGCACAATTAACATACACGTCGCACATATACACACGGACTCCACGTTCCCATACCATGTGACTGGCTTAAGTATCATGGGGCCAAGATTTTGAAGTGAGGGCGCCTACTCACCCAAAACCTAGCATCAGCCGGGCTCCCATTACACATACACCAGGTTCATTTTATTAGACTCCCTATGTTCATTATGTTCATTAGTTACGAGTTCCAAAATCGTCGCTCGATACCATTTGTAACACCCCCATACTCTAAGTGCCTTACCAGGACCACTCAGGTATAAGGATACTACCATCTCGGTTGCCCGAGGTACTGAATATCATAAGACAATAAAGAAACGTACTTTTAAAGTAATTATAGATTAAGTGATTACAGGTTCCAAAACCAAAACTAATAAATGGAATTACAAGGTTCTCATACGGTCTACAGCTAAAACTATCAAAGCTACTAGACTTCGTCTGACACAGCGGAAGACTTCTAACTGCCACGTGATGACTCATCCCAGCTATCCCATACGCGTCATATAACACCTGCTCAATAACTGCTCACCACCCCCGAATTGATCACCACAGTTTTTAAAACATTTAAACGGGGTCAGTACTAATCACACAATTCAATACATATATCAACAATAAGATAAACAGACAAATTTGTCACACACACACACACACACACCACCAACTCCCATCGTCTCAATACTCGACCGTCCACTGGACCACCACCGATGGGGGACCGCAGCCGTTCCCACCTAAGCCCCGCTCATCATACGAGCGATAACCCCGTCCCATTAATGTGCACATCCCCTTCCGTGGCGGGTTCCACGAAGGGCGAAACTAGGGCGTGAGATCACTCCCGCAAGTGACCCCACTCGAGAGAACGCATCTCGAGAACCATCAACAAACACAACCACAATCACAATCACAATCACAATCACAATCATCATATCAAACAACTAACTACAGCACATCACCAATATCCCATTATGGGACTAATACTGAGTAGGAAATCCTACCTGGAAAGCACAACACGCAGACGGTATCTACAGCTGTATCAAAACGGCTCCTCTACGAATTCTATTCCTATCATACAAAGACATAAAGACTACACATCACAAACTACACACCAAAACCCCCAATTCCTAAATTAGGGTTTAACCAATCTTAACAAAACATTATAAAAACTATATTAAAAGCTTACCCTCGACGCAAGGAATCCAACGACACGAAAAACGACAAGAACCGACCGTCTGAACTCCGGGAATTGCTAAGAATGCGATTAGGAAGATGAAGTGGCTGCTTTCTCTCTTAAACAGGGTTTTAGGTTTTGTAAAAGTGAATTAAAACAATGACGAATATGTTTAAATACCTTAATCGCATAATTAACAAAACCCGAGAAAACTCCCCGTAAAACCGGACACTCGATCGAGTACCCAAGGTACTCGATCGAGTACCCAAGGTACTCGATCGAGTACCCAAGGTACTCGATCGAGTACCCCCTTACTCGATCGAGTACCCCAGCTACTCGATCGAGTACCCAACAGGTCAGAAACTATTCTAAAACGCAACTTACCCTTACTCGACAGAGTAAGGCCTACTCGATAGAGTACCCAAAGACTCATAAATACGGAGTATTACAATGTCAAAATCGACTTCGAGGTGGCCAATAACGCAGCGGAATATGAGGCCCGCCTCATCGGTTTACAAGCAGCAGTTAGTTTAGGTATAAAAAAACTTCGAGTCCACGACAACTCATCTTTAATCATCAATCAAATCACTCGATCTTGGAAAATTCGAAGTGAAAGTCTTGCACCATATTAGGCCAGGATAGATCAAGTGGCTCAATTTTTCGACCAGGTCATTTACTTACATCTACCTCGAGAAGAAAATCAATTTTCAGAGGCTCTTGCAAAACTTGCATCCTTGACCAACATGCTTAACAGCATGATATAGATGTCGTTATGTGCATTTTGTCACTGATGAACCAGCCTATGTCCATTTTCTCACTTATGAAAATGAAAATCAAAAGAGCCTTGGTATCAAGCCATTTTGAACTACAAGCTCAATGGCATATACCCACCCGATATGGATTAGAGGGGACAACGAGCGATTCACCTACTAGCATCTCAATTTGTCCTAAATGAAGGGTAGTTATACAAATGAACGCCACAAGCCATTGTTTAGCTTTCCCTTGATCATTCAAAAGTAAATGAAGTTATAGAAGAAGTCCATGATGGAGAATGCGGTCCTCATATGAGTGGACCAATGATGGCAAAGAAAATCATGCGTCTAAGGTACTATTGAACAACGTTGGAGACAGATTGCATCAAATACATAAGGCATTGCCACAATTTTCAGATCTTCGGGAATGTGCAACACATTCCACCATCTATGCTATATATGATGACATATCCTTGGCCGTTTTCCACTTGGTGAATTGACATCATCGAGTTGAACACTCTAGCTGGGACGGGTGGTCCTTGTTTCGTTTTGGTAGCCATCGACTACTTCACAAAATGGGTCGAAGCAGCGTCATATACTGCTCTGACATCCAACCATGTGGCTAAGTTCATACAAACCAATATCATTTGTCGATATAAGAGTCGACATGAGATAATCAGTGACAAAGGGTCCCATTTTCAAGCCAAAACCGAACAGTTGTTGGCCAAGTACAAAATCAAGCATCATCATTCTTTGCCCTACCGACCTCAGACTAATGGTGCAGTAGAGGCAGCCAACAAAAATGTCATCATGATCCTCAAGAAAATGATCGACAATTATCGCGACTGGCCTAGAAAGATACCCTTCACATTATTGGGGCTACTCCTTTCTATCTAACCTATGGCATAGAAGCCGTACAACCAGTAGAGCTAGAGATCCCGTCTCTACGCATTCTACTCGAAAGCCAAATTTCGAAAGCAGAATGGAATAGGGATAGATATAAATAACTCGTTCTCTTGGATGAACGAAGACTAAGTGCCTTGCATAATGTTCAAACAAATCAAGCACGGATTAGGAGAGCTTTCAACAAGAAAGTCAAATCTCGGAACATCAAAGAGGGAGATCGAGTGCTTAAATCAGTCTGAGCTCTTCTACCAGTCGACCAAGGGGAAAATTCAAACCTAATTGGGCTGGTCCTTATTTAGTCAAATCTATACTCTCAGGGGGTGCGGTTAGAATTACAGACTTTGACGGGAACGAGTTTTCAAATCCAACTAATTTAGACCAACTCAAGCGATATTACCCTTAGAATAGAGCTAAAAACGTGCCACACGGGATCCACGTGCCACTCTTGCGTCATGAAATACACGGCACCGACCAAACATCGAGATTCGTGCCACCTCGCTCTTGCGTTTTGCCATTTTTTATTTTTATTTATCCTCAGTATCATCAACATGACTTAATTGCGTTCTTGAGGATAAGTAAAACACCATTCTTATTCCCTATGCTCATTACAAGCTCTTGCTTCGAACATTTATTCTTTTACATATTCTATTTTTGAACTACGTTCTGGGTTTGATTTCATTTTCAATGAATACGTAGGCAATCCCTCACAGGATACAACCCAATCAATTTCTAATTAAAAAATGTAAATAGAAGTACATTTGCTTTGGCACTTGGAATTCGAAAGAATGAATAAAAAGGGAACTAATTTTAAGTTCCTAACTGAAAACACTCGATTTATTCATCTATTAATAAAATGCCAAATACTATAAAATGCTGAAATAAAATTATAGGCTAGGAATCTAAAAATCAAGCCATTTATTACAAATAATAATAATAAATAATATAAAGACTTAGGCTATTTCCATTCTTCTATCTTCCCATTGCCTTTGTCATTCTTGTCATACTTCTTGTCTCGACCTCGGCGGGCATGCTCTTGCGTTATCTCTGACCTAATCACCAGTGGTCTTTCTCGAGCCCTAGTCTTTCTATTTCGGTCTACAATCATCTTCTCAGCAGGAGTATTCTTTGGCTTCTTCTTCGGGTGGACGACTTGGAATCCAGCTTCTTCTTCTTCTTCGGTCAAGTATTTCTGGTTCTCCTTCGCCACTTCACGGATCTTGTAGTCAATCGGCTCATGCATTCTCAACTTCTCGCGCTCTTCCAAGGTGCTAGCCTTAACCCACTGCAAATAAGAATCTGACACCCACAATGAACCAACTGGGATAGGCATAAACCACATGTTCCTTTGAGTCCAGCGCAAAGCCCATTCACGTCAAGTCTCAGAAGTATGCGCCAAAGCAACCTGTGGAATAGTATCAAGCTTAGGGATTTTTGGTCTCATACCAACTTGCTTCATTAGCCTCTCCGGGAAAATATGGACCATGAACTCCAGCTCTGGGATGCAAACAGATCGAGAAGGATCAAGAGATGATACACTTGTCAACGCCCTGAGGTGCCACTAAGGGACAATCCATCTAATCAACGGACCTCCTTCGTTCTTTAGTTTGTTCTCCCAATAGTTGTAAACTCGTGTAAAATCAACCATGTATAGCCTTGTCCTCATCACGATTGATCGGGATCTATATCCAGGTACATCAACTGGGGCTCGATCAATCGTAGCCTTTCTATCAGCCAAATCTGCAAAAGGAGACTAGTATTAATGTCCCCGTCTCTAAAAAAATCGAAAAAAAATGAAAAAAAAAACGGACAAAAAAAAGAAAAGAAAAGAAAAGACGGGAGCGTTTTACCTGTAAGATGATAGGACTTGCAATATACGGGAGCTCACGATTTGTCTTTCGGTTATCCAATCCTAAGATAGTCTCTCCTAATACCAAGCAAGCTGGGCTCTTGCACATTTATATTTGCTCAATAATGCTCAATAATGCCCAAAACCCTCGGGTCACCTCTCATTTCCGCGTCAACATGGCCCTTTAAGACAAAACAAAGAAGAAGGCAAAATCCGAAGGCTCTGCGCCTCGCAGCATAAGAAATAGAAGGGTCCTCCCTATCTATAGAAAGCTCCCCAAAGTCGAAAATCCGAACACCTTTGGAGGTTACAAGACGATATACTTCAGCTTTGGTCAATCAAAGAAGGTCCCTAAAATTATTCTTATATCATTGGGAACTAGATGGTAAGGCCGGTAGACTTTCTATATCCCACCCTCCGATTGCTGCAAATTCTTAGGGAAAAGGACAAATTTCACCTCCAGAAAAGGCGAAAACATGATAATACGGGTTCCAATATTCTAGACAAGCATCAAGAAATGGTCCTACCACTTTCACCTACTAAAAACCGATGATTGATCCAAAAATACCCATGTCATGCTTCTCTGCGTTCGAAAACTTATAGTTCCATTCTTTCAGTCGGGATTCAAAAGCATCCATTTTTATTAGAAATAGTTTTTTGAGAGAAATATTATATTTGATGAGCTACGGAGTAATAGAGGGAAGAATTGTGAGAATAGAAGCTAAACCGAGACCTCTATTTATACTATTCGGCCTTTCCTAAAATCGCTCAGGAAGAGACCACCTGGGGAGATAACGCAGTAACTACTGGGCCCTTTAGAAGCACTGTAGCTCTTGTTACGCCTCTTCCCCATCTTATTTTCCTGCGAATTCCGCGAGGATATTTCCTTCTTCGATTTTGGCTTGACTTTCCTATTCCTATGGGAATATATTTAGCGATATACGGAAATTTTTATTTCCTTACCAATTTTTTATTCCAAATTCGTTGCGGAATCCTATTTCGACACGGGTTCGCTTTTCGAGACGATATCGTCATGTCGCATTTCGTCACAAGCACACTTGGCCATTTTTTTTTTTTTTTTTTTTTTTTTTTTGGGAATCATTTTGATCCCTCACTCGTTTCAAAATTTTCTAAAGTTACTTTCTTTCATTTCTTTTTTTTTAGGGGGAGGCACTCCCGCTGTCCATCGGCCGTCTAGTCGTTTGTCGAGTCATTTTTTTTTTGCTCGCTAATAGGGCACTTTTTTCCTTTTTCTTTATTCTTTTTAGTTTTTTTTATTTCTACGTTTTCGACTTGATCAAGTTGCATTTTGCGCTATTTAAGGCCAATTTTTATGCTATATATGGTCTATTTGATTTTTTCTACGTGAATTTCGGCAGCATGACGACGTAAACTATCAAAATGCCAAACCTATTTCCAAATTAACCTGCAGGTACCGACATATTTTACACCCAACAACATCAGCAAATGGCTCGCAGGCCATCACATATATACAGCAAAGCATTCAAATGTACAATAAAATTCGAGCTCATGCCCGAAACCAAAACAAAAATGTACAAAAATACAAGTCTAGCTGTGATGGTCAGCCAGACGACCCCTTAACTCTGCCACCATCGCCTCAAGAATGGCGTTGCCAGCATCTCAAACCTCGAGCTCCCTCGACAGGCGGGCCGTCTACTCGCGTGACTCGTCCAACTCACGCTCCAGCTCACGCTCCCTCTGAAAGGAAAAAAAGTTGATAAATGCAAGCACTCCGAAAGTACTTCAAATGTCCATACATATCAAGAAAGGGAGCTTCATACCTACCGACTCGGGCCACATAAAAGAGCCTCCACAACTGTAGCTCACAGCTGGTTTGCCATCCTTCACAACTCCGCGTGCCTCGACGGTGCCACCTATATTTCAATTAAAAAAAACCAGGATTAAAACCGTGATTTTACACGTTCATTTCAGAAGAGGAAAAGACAACGTAAACTGGGGGCTTACCCTCCTCACAACGTGCTGCCACTCGTCGAGTCCAGCCTCTGTCACTGCCTCAGCAAAAGAGGGAATCTTCATCAGCACCATCGTACAAGCCGACCCTGGGAACTCTAGTGTCTCAAGAAAAGCTGGGGGCTCGATGCCCGCCACCTCGATCTCCTGCCAAGTCAAAATTATCATTTCAAAGCTATATTCGAATACGTCATTTAAAATAGCCAAGAATAAGGTATACTTACCATGATCGACCAGTAAACCAGGCTCCTCCGCACAAACTCCGAGTACTCGAGCTCGGGAAGAAAAAGAGCGTCTCCGCTCGCTCCTAAGAGGTCAGCCGTCCTCTTTGCCTATGAAGGCTCCCAAGACATCGTCCCTGGAGGATCGATGGGAACCACAAAAGCATCACGAAGGAAGTGTTGGGCCAACCGCTCACCCAGGTACCACACAGGTCCCATAGGCGTCGCCAAAAGTAGCGTACTAGAACTCCTAGGCTGGAGAACGTCGGATACAAAAGATGGAGCGCCAGCGTAATCCTCCCAAGGTCTCGGCACCCACTGAATGGGATACCAGGGGGTCATTCCTATGTTCACTACTATTCAAAGAATGGTAAATAAACATCGAGAGCAAGGGAAATACTTACACCGTCAAGCTGCACAACATTGACACCCCTCCTACAGGTATCGTAAGAAGATAGCTAGCTTTTCTGCCGGCACACGATCCAATCCCTAACTACGAGATACTCTCTCGCCACATCCACGACCCCCTTGGGAGTGAAGCCGGGGAAGTACGAATATACCCATGCCTGAAAAGCAGAAATGATCATATACATTAATCCTCTATTCAATTTTAAAATTTCATCTTTTTCAAAACGACCCTTCATTTTTTTCAAATTCTCATTCATTCGCTCCTATTTCAAATCAAATCAAGAAGATCTATCCAATCAAAACGATCCATCATTTCTATTTCTATTCGATCTTTCGATTCTTATTTCATTTAAAATCAAAATAACCTCTCCAAATTCAATTCAAACCAAGATTCAAATTAAATTCCCATTTCAATTCAAACACAATTCAGATCAAAAATACTCATTTAAATTCAATTCAAAATGAAGGTTCCCTTTTCAAATCAATTCAAAATGATCTCTCCCATTCCCATTTCAATTCATAATCTTTCCAATTTCAATTCAAAATGGCCTTTTATTTTATACTTTTAAATGATCTTTCAATTATAAGCAATTCTATCATTTCTAAAAATTAAAAAAAAAGTAAAGGAAGCTTCATACCTCCAAAATGAGACCTGGACCAACAGTAGCAGGAGAAGTCCCCTTCTCTATCAGCTCGGGACGAACCAAGGCCCTCATGTACCATATGAGGACTGCAAAACTAGAAGTAACCCAGTCCAAGCAACCTAGGCTACTCAAGTTAGTAAGGAAAGGAAGAAGCTTCGTCAACAACCTTTTTCCCTTGTCTCTAAAGTAAATCGATCACAGAAACCACCAGAACCATAGTCGGGCTTGCTGCTCAGCTGTACACAGTGGAGGAGGCACCATCCGACCCCCTGCAGTCATCTGCAACCTCGCCAGACTCTTCTACTCAAAGTAATCCTTGACGTAAGAACTCGGAACTAGGTCGGGTACCCTAGCCGGAGCCTTGGCCAGGTTCCAACCGATTAAGCCCCTAGCCTCGGTTGAATCCGCTCACATGGCCATCGTAGGCCACACCATCGGCTCCTCTCCACAAGGCAAGCCGGAGATCATACCGTAGTCCTCCAGCGTAACCCCAATCTCTCCAAATGGCATATGGAAAGTCGAGGTCGTATCCCAGAAGCGAACTAGGAAAGCTCAAATCAGGCACATGTTGGCCCGAATCTTCTTCCCTTTGATCTCTCGCCAGCCCCACACTATGGATCCGAAGGCCCCATGCTCAATGATTGCCTTCTCCTCCTCCGACAACTTCTCATAGACCTCCATCATGGTCGTGTACCAGGAAAAGGACCTCATTTTCCCGGCCTCCTGCATTTTCAAAGTTTTATTAGCTTCTTAGCTATGTAAAGCAGGTAATATAAAAAGACTTAGTACGACGCAAGACAATATCAAAAGCTTACCATGCTCCTTGCCGCGCGGTACGACAAGTGACTCTCCGCTGCCCAAATGAGTTGCCGGCCATCCCATTTATCTGCCTACTGAGGTGCAGGCACAAGCTGGCGCCCTCTCCTCCTCACGTTGACCCTCTGGGCTGCCTCTTCCTCTTCCTCTATTTCCTCCATGCAAACTACCATGGCCGTGAGGGGATCAACATCCACCTTCATAGCGTCTCGCCCCGACGTGGAATATACGTCCTCTGCAAAAAAGCAAAATCAAAGCGTTTCGAGGCTATTTCGAGCCGTTTTCAAACCATTTTTCTGCCCTACCATCAAGCAAGTTGATAAAAAGGGATAAAATTACATTCCTACGTAGCTAACCAAAGCTTGGTCATGGTGACGAGCTGATAATTCGGCAACATTTCGCTACTATAAGCCTAAACCTATGCAAAAAGTGACATGGAAGACATGTCACAAATCAAAATTTCGACATGATAGGAAGTTTGCCCATCATCGAAGGATTCCAAAACATCAAATTTCATCAAAAATCGACTAGCTTAAAGCCATTTTTGAGTCCTTTGAAGCAGTGTAGGAAAGATCGTCTTATTTTGGTCTCATTTCATCAAAACTAAACGAAAATCCAAAATGAATATATGGTTATACTCCTAGCATGTTCAATTATGCATTTCTAATGTCAATTTCAAGGGACAAATTCATTTGGGACGGAACCCCCAAATTTTTGAGTTTTTGGGTATAAAAACCCTAATTTTTCTATCCAATTCAAGCTACAAATGCAATCTAAAGAAAAGATGAGTCAGATACCTGGATTTGTCATGATTTGTGGCAGATTTTGATCAAATTTTTTTCAAATTTGGTTGGGTATACGGGTTTTGTCGAGAGGAAGAAGAAGAATAGTTTTGTTTAAAAAAATAAGAACTCGCGCTGAGTTCTAATTTACTCAGGCACGAACAGCCTCGGGAGAAAACGCAGTGTTTGCTGCGCCTCTCCCCCATGCATGTTCTCTGTTACGCCTCTTCTTCAGCAGGTGTCGAAGCAGTTCTTCCCTTTTATTTGTTACAAGCTCCTTATTCGAGGACCCAACCCCATATTCTTCCACTCTTATTTATTTCCTTTAGTGCTACGGATATTTTTTACTCCGTCTATTTTCACTCAATTGATCTACATTTTCCCCAGCGGTTGCAATATTTTATTCCCCAACGAGAGTTCATTACTGCTATATAGCCCATGTATTTCTACAAATACGAGTTCGATGCAAATTAATTATCCAAGATTCTCAGAAAGTCTCGTCCTCTATCAAATAAAATAAATCTCAAACATTTGGTGCTAAAAAAGTCCCGTTTTCAAGTCAATTATTTTTCAGCGTTTCTCGTAAAATCTCGCCCTCTACCAAAGGTAATTATTGAAAATAGCTCTCGGAAAGTCCAACCTTTTCTCAGCGTTTCTTGGAAAGTCTCACCCTTTTACGGAACCAAGTTTCGTCAGCGTTTCTCGGAAAGTCTCGCCTTTTACTCAAGTGAATTATTCTTCTGTGTTTCTGGGAAAGTTCCGCCTTCAACAAAAATAATTATTAATTAGTGGCTCTCGGAAAGTTACGTTGCTTCAAGCGTTCTCAGAAAGTCTCGCTCTTATAATTTCAAGTTTGCCAAACGGTTCTCAGAAATTCCCATTTTGCCTACATCTCAGGTATGATTTCTTCTAATGGACTTTAAACGACCCTCCCCGATAGTTGACAGGCTCAACGACAGGTCATTGGCTTAGACCCCTTGAGCCGCCTCGCGTCGCCATAGTCTTCAGGCTATAATCTTCGATTGACCTGGAGGCAATACTTTGACTTTTGCCTGGTCCAAGCCTCAGTCAAAGTAGGGGCTCTGTTGACACCTCGTTTCTGCACCTCCCGCCAATTACCCAAGGATGATTGGACCGCATGTTTAGATACGCGGAGCGATTTATGACATTTCATAAGTTCATCGTCACGTGATAGCTCAAACAGTCGAGTCAACCTCATGGTCGTCATCTATACGCCGATACGGTCGTTTTGAGATTAATTAGATTTCATTTTGAGTCCGGGTCAAAAACCGTTTCCATTTGCCAAACCGTCTTAAACCGGAGTCAGAATATTCTGGAATTTTCCGGAGTAATATTCCTAAATTCTATCTTTTATCACAAAAATATCTACCTTGCGGAATAAGGAAGTCTACATCCTCCCTAATTCCTAAATCAACGGCGAAAATCTTTCTTGATGAGGAGGAAACTGCTCAAGAGAGAACGCAGCAGGTACTACGCCTCTTGGAAGGGTCGCAGTTCCTGCTGCGCCTCTTCCTGGGCTGCTTTTTCTCCAGTTTTCAGTTTTCTTTAGGATTTCTTTCTTAATTCTACTTTTACCATAATTCCTCCATGTGATTACTATAAATAGAGGCCTTTGCCTCACTTATTTCTCACGTGAGTGTTCGCCCTTCTCTTCTCTCTCCGAATTCTAAGACCGCGATCTTGCTTATCTACGCCTACGTGCTTGATCTACTCAACCAAGTAAGCTCAGATAATTTTGAGTAGCAGTCACATTTGTATGACCGATCAATTTGACCACGACACTTTAATCAACTCAATAAATTTGTTCTAAATCCTCTTAAGAGGTCACTTTCATATTACATTGAGTCGAGCAATCACTAATACGAAAACTTAATTAATCTCGCTTCATCAAACATGTAAGTTTGAGGGTATAAATCCAAATTTTATTTAATGAATTTTATTTTATACCAATTAATGTACGGAATTATATCACAAGTATGCTCAAAACCGTTTTTAAATCCATTCTTTCAAACTTATTTTTCAAAACAGCAGCGAAAGACGTCCTAGAATAAACGCATCAGCAGATGCGCCTTCTGTAAGGATCGCAGCATTTGCTGCGCCTCTTCCAGAGATTGCTTTTCTGCTGATGCCTTTCTTCTTCTTCTTCTTCTTCTTCGAGTACTTGTTCTCTTTATTTTATTTCGTTCTCTCTTCTTCTTTATTTCAAATTCTTATTTCAAGTTTATAATTTAATTTTCATTAATACTTTTCAATATTTTACGACCTAAATCCCTTATAACTAATATTTACGGGTTTTCGTTATTAAATTCGAACTCGGATTTAAAAGGCTCGAGTTGTTCATATCAAGCCCCTTTAATCCGTCTTTTATGTATGATTTTGATTCTGTTTCTTCGTCAATTCTTTGTTTTCCAGTTTCAAGCTTTATATAAATCAATTTTGACATTGTAAATAACTAACTTGTAATATTTTATTTCGTTTTAATTCATCCCTTGATCGCTTTCTGAGGGTTTCATATGCGTATAATCTAATTAAATCACCTTCACTCGAGTTTTATAACAATAATTATGTTAATTAACCAACTAACAATGACAATTTAATGAGTCTGACTTTCACAGTCATAACCCAACTCCAGAACTGACGCTTGGTCTAATGCGCCTCTTCTAAGGGACGCAGCATATGCTGCGCCTGTCCTGAGGTGGTTTATTCCTCTGAACTCATCTCGTTCAGACATAACTTTAACTTTAGGGCTTTAATTGACTATTATCTTGTATTATCACTAATTGTTCGACATATTTGCCTATTTTAAGTTTCAACTGTTTTTTATTTCCTTTTCAAACCCTCGTGCCTTCAAGCGTACTTGTGACGTAAATTCAAATTGTCCATTGTAACTCAATTGAAATTTATTTATTTATTTCATATTATGTATGATTTATTTGCTTGCCATTCACATGTAATTAAACTAACCTCCAACTTCGACTCAGTTAATTGCTAAATTGTTTGTTCGCCGACATAGTTAATTCTCACATGGTAGGATTAATCTGTGGATGTAGCACTGCATGCATACAATTGACAACATATCGAATATAAACAACTTCCCTGATCATTAGTAGAGGCCGGGGATTAGATGATCAAATAAGTGAGCTTCCTAATACGTACCCTCACCACTTACTCAATATCTTGGTGAGCATCCGTGTTCATTGACATCGCGAGAGTCATTCTAGACATAGAATGATAAGGGTAACGAATTTATTAGTGTCCATGTCACTACTTTGTGTCTTGACATGATAAGATGTATTCGAACGGTTCCAATTTTTTATAAAAATTGGTGGCGACTCCACAAATGCAGGCTAGTCAAACCTTTCACCGGTTTCAATGCCTTTCAAATCGGTAATGACCCATGACGTGCTTTGGCCTCGCGCTGGAGTTCCATGGGAGAAGTACCACCGTCTCGAAACCAACGCGCAAGTGTGCGCAGCGCGGGTGGCTGTGTCCAGACCTTGAACGGCTTCATTTCCAGGTCTTCTGAATTATGCAAATCATTTTCCAACTTGCTCAGGAAAAACAAGCAGTTCCAATGGACCTCTGAACATAAGGCAGCATTCCAAGATTTTTAATCATACCTTTCTTCCGCACCTTTACTGGCCAAGCCAAACAAAGGAGAACCCCTGACAGTATATCTTTCAGTCACTGAGACAGCAGTAAGTGCATTTCTGGTCAAAGAAATAGAAGGTCGGCATCACCCCATCTACTATGTAAGTAAAAGTCTATTGGATGCTGAAATGAGGTATAGTCAACTTGAAAATTATGTTTTAGCTTTAATAATTTCATGTACTAAGTTGCGTCCTTACTTTGAATGTCACCCTATATTAGTCCGGACCAATCTACCCATAAAATTTGTCCCGAGGAAGCCTGAATTATCATGCAGGACGGCCAAATGATCAATCCAGTTGATCACCTATGACATTACCTTTGAACCCAGGACAACAATTAAATCTCAGACTTTAGCATACTTTGTGGCTGATTTTAGTTCTAACCTAGAACCTAATCAGATCAAACAAGTAAACCGACTAGACACCCAAAAATCAGACCAGGAATGGACCCTGTACACTAACGGTGCAATAAATTTGAGGGGAAGTGGGCTGGGCCTAGTACTAAAATCTCCATAGGGGGATATGATAGCCCAGGCAGTTAGCTGTGAATTCAAGGACAGAAACAGTGAAGCTGAATATAAGGCCCTAATACCTGGACTCAAGGTAAGCATTGATATTGGGGTGCATAATTTAAAGGTAAAAACTGATTCACTCGTAACAACTAATCAAGTCAATGGAACTTATGCTACAAAATTCAAAAATGATATTATACTTAGAAATCGTGAAAAACCTTTGCAAATAGTTCATTTCAATTGAAATTGATTATATTCCAAGGGACCTAAACACTCAGGCTAATGCTCTGGCCAGCGTGGGAGCGAATTTCAGCCCCGTTGTCTTTGATGGTTTTAACCACATGAGGCTTAACATGTCATCCAGGACATACATGATGGAAACTGTGGTAATCACAAAGGAGGAAGAAGCCTTGCAAGCAAAGTTCTCAGGACAGGCTATTTTTGGCCAACCCCACGGTCGATTGCCTGAGTTACAACTCAAAATGTGAGGCCTCCCAATTAAATGCCCAAATCATCCATCACCTTGCTTCATTCAATCTCAACACCCTGACCGTTCATAAAATGGGGGATAGACATTATTGTCAAGTTACCCCAAGCACCAGACAGAAAGTATTCATACTGAGAATGACTCACTACTTTTCCAAGTGGATAGAAGTAGATTCGTATAAGCTCGTGATATAGAAGGACCTCATATCGTTCATAAAAAAGAACATCATATGTTGATATGGGATTCCACCAGAAATATTGTGTGACAATGGTACATAATTCGTTAGAAAGAAAACAATGGCGTTCTGTGCAGGGTGAAATATAAATATTGTAACATCAACACAAGGCTACCCAAAAGCCAATGGGCAGGCAGAGTCAAGAAATAAAGCGGTGATTAGTTATCTAAAGAAGAAATTAAAAAAAATGGCAGATGGGCTGAAGAGCTCCCATTAGTCCTCTAGGCAGACAAGACTACACGAAAACCTTCCACTGGACAGACTCTATACTCTTTGGTCTACGGATGTGACGCAGTTATTCCTGCAGAGATACATATGCCAACGTCTAGATGCAGCATGAACACTATTGAGGAGAATGGCAACCTAATGCAAGCTAAGATAGTCCGATCCTAGCACAATCTAACCCTGTTTGGGAGAACCCTACTTGATTGACTCAATCGTTGGGTAAGGAGCCTAGTGGCTACAAAGTCTAGAGTAAAACATGATACCACGACCATGGAATATCACCCACCTGAAACTATTCCATGTATAAAGTCAGCCATTTTTATGCCATGTCTTTTTATCCTGAACAATTCCAGGTAAAATTGTCAACTTAGAAATGTGAGTTACTGCTTTTTGTCTGGCACACTTCTATTTGATTGTAACTGTCATACCATGATTAAAAATTTCATGGGCTTGAATTCATATGATTGCCTGCTACTTGTTACCATTTTTTCTGCTTAATTTTCTGAAAACCAACCCTTTCTTTCCTGAACTACTTTGTACTACTTAAATCCTGAAAACTTGTTTATGGTCTTTGTAATTATTTTTCAATACATTATTACCTGCCTAAAAAAATATTTAGGATTGAGGGCCACTCAGCTAGCCTGAACAACATTCCAGACGATGCTACATATAATCCGACATAACAAGGATCATTAGAGCTCACTATTTTGTCGCATCTAATAAACTACAAAAAACTATGCTCGGTACAAAAAATAAGGACGATGGTTAAAGATCTGGACTATTCATAATAAGCCCTCAAGTCAGGCATATATTAAGTCTTCCAGACAGCCTGAGGGCCATAAGCCCTTCAGTCAGGCAAAAACCCCTCTAAAAATAAGTACTGATTTAAATCAAAATAGGAGAGGGAAATACCTAAGAAAACTACCCAAGCTAACACTGTCAGCTTAAATTAAAAAAAAAAACAAAAAAACCGAATCGTTTTACCATGGATATCCCCCCAAGCCAGGCAAAAAAAAATAAAACCAACAAAAACCAAATGTCATTCCAGGGACACCCTCCCGGGATGGGTTGAACCAAAGAAAAATAAAAATATCTAACTTGCCTTAGAGACAGTGGCAGAACCCTCCCCTTCATTAAAACTCTCCTCTTGTTCTTCACACTCTTCATCAATATCCTTGCCTTTGTCGAAAGAAGGAGGAGAATCAACTTCTTCATTTTCATATTCATTAAGCCCTTGCAGTTCAGGGCAGGTAGCAATCAAATCCCGTAACTCCTTTTCAGGATCCCAGATTGACCTAACTTCAACAAGTTCCTTCATATCATCAACTCTTCCTTTACGAAAGAAGTATAGAGCAACATCCTTAAACATACCCTAAAACATGTCCTTCTCAGCGGCCAGTTCTTCATGTTTTTGCAGAATCTCCTGTAAAGCCTGCTTCTCCGCCTGCAACTCGGCCTTAGCAGTTGCCTATTCACCTTTGACAGTACCCAACTCTTCTTGGCTAGCCTTGACTGCATTTTAAGCAGACCCCTTGGATTTTACAACCACTTGGTCAGCTTTGCAGGTCTCCAAAACATTCTTCAGATTCTGCATCTCCCAGTGCAGGATGCTGATCTTGGCATTAGAAAACTTTCCTTGACAGGTACATAAAAGCGAGACATTGATATTCTAAAAACAACAAAATAAAGCATCAGGGATCAGGGGCAAAAAAGGATGAAACAACAGAAAACCCAAGCAAAGATGCTCACCTCCTGCATCAAGCTGAGTTAACCAGCAATAACATCCCTGGTATGAAACAAGGACGCTACAGCTTAAGCAGATGTCTCATCAAAATTGAAGAAACTAGCTGATTATCAACCTGTAACGAATACGCTTGGATCTGCTCCTTAGCAGCTTTGACATCCCACATTTATAGCCCTGACTTCCGTGACCTCCCAGACTTCCATAGCAGCAGCTGTTACCACTTTAGGAAAATCCTCCTGCCTTTTTCTCTTATTTAACGAGCCTTCTTCAGATGGGGCAGCTTGAACTAGGTCAGGCTGGGTAAAAGAAGCGTGAACCGAATGAACACGGACCAGGGTTGGTGCACTGCTATCACTACAGGTAGTGTCCCCACTCTGAGATCTCTCCTCAACAATTTTGTTTATTCCAGCCTCTAGGTCAGCAAAGCCAAATCCGGCTATTCTAGCATAAGACCTAGTAACTACAGGACGAGACCCTACATTAGCAATATAGAAAGAACATTACAAAGTCGGACAAAAATAAAAAGCCTTACTGCTAGAAGATGAAACCCCTGAATCCTTAGAAGATTTGGAGGCCATATAAGTACTCAGCTTGGCCTTCATAAATTTAATTAATGGCTCCTGGCCATGGCAGGCAGGCTAAGTCCGCTCCTCATTAGATAAAGCCATAAAGGCAGCAATCCTATCAGCAGATCCCTCAGGCTTAGGATTATAACGCCAATCAGCAATTACAACAAATAAATACAAGTAAGCAAGTTTTACATATACTTTTCAATTTTTGTGAAAATACGTAGAAAATGGACAAGTCAAACTTACCAGACTCCAAAGCGTCGTAATTAAGATAGATCAGAGCAGGATCAATAGAGGTTGTCTTGATAAACATAAAAGTCTGGGCTCATCCTTTGTCATCATCATAATCTAAGTTGTTGATAAAATGAGCAATCTTTGCCTAATCTTGAATTTGAACCTTCGAGAGGCGTAACTCATCAGGTGATAACAATTTTTTATGTCATCAAGAGTCAAGGCAACTCTTTAGATAATTCCCTATAGAATGGACTTATTTGTACAGCATAGGCATAATTTGATATAGGGGTGCTTCAATAGCGTTCATCATCTCAATCATTGAGGGAGAGAAAGGAATCTTATACCCAGCCTTGAAAGGCGACTCATAGATACAAAACACCTATGGCAACTCCAGTTGACCCTGATATGGCTCTTTTAAGGGATCCAGACTTCAGTTTCCTTTGGGATCATACCCCTCGCTTTCAGAAAATGTTCAAATGTAGGTTTGAGAAGTTTCAGTTCAAGAAAAGAGGAAGAAAACAATTTGAGGGGAGAAAAGCTGAATTCTTTGTACATCATCGACAAAAATTCAGTAAAGGGATCAATTTCGAGCACTTCATCTTCAGGAATAATTTCAGGGACATCAATTTCTTTGGAAACCTTTGGAACCTCTGAAGGGTTGGAGGAAGATGCTCTATTCTTTGGGCCCATTTTTGAAATTTTATTGATTAAATGGAAAGTTTTGGAATTTCTAAGTTGAGTTGAAGCAAGAAGTAAAGATCAATGGTAAAAATGAAGACGATAGAAATCAAATTTATAAGCGGTTGAAAGATTAGGGTTAGTAATTGCAAGTGGATGAGTGCAATCATGATTCTACTCCTAAGTTTTCATGCAACAACTTTATTAACTACCTTATCGTTAGAATTTAAAACCCGGTAAACTTCTCGAATTATCTAAGGATGATAGAGATCCTGGCCAGACCGAGCTTATCTCCTCATTTCTGGCCTAATTCAACAAAAATAAGGTGATAAGGGGCAATTGTTGAGCGAGAAAAAATCTTATTCTGACCAGACTATATGCATACTAGTAAAGCCTGGGAGGGGCAGTATGACCAATGTACTACTCAACATCCAGGCATTATCTAAGAGAGAGAATGAAGGGAAGGTCTATCATAGTGGTCCGGCCATGACACAACGTATAGGAAGTAAGCCATGGATACTATAAACATTTAGGACACGTCAAAATAATGGACAGAAAGGTGGTTCCTACTTTTAAGGAGGACTAAGTCCAAGGCAACTACAAATGAGGAGTCACGACTATGAAACTCTGATCAAAGGATATTGAAGAAGTAGTTAGAAGAAGAAGAAGTCAACTATAAATAAGACACGTTGCCTACAATATAGCAAGAGTTACCAAAAAATAAGGAGACACCCATTGGAGAAGCATTAAGGCTATAAATAGAAGGAAAGAGGGCAAAAATAGAGAATAAACAAACAACACTTACTACTCTACTCTACCATTTCTTATCAATTGTTTTCATCATAATCAAGGCAACAATACAAAATCATTGTGAAATCCTTTCCTAGCTTGGTGCCCGTAGTTTTTCCCATTAATTGGGTTTTCCACGTATAAATCCTGGTGTTATTTGTTCTTTACTTGTATTACTCTTATAACTTTTTGTCCACCCAAAATATAAAAACTGTTCAACCATTATTAAGAGTTAGATCACTCTGCATTAAAACCTTGGCAGGACTTTCTTCCCTGCGTGAAATCTTGCTAAAAAAGTGTCATAGTACGGAATATCTACTATTTGGTTTTTGTTATTAAGAAGTGTTATTATATTTTAGTTAAGGAGTAAAGATTAGAGTGGTGATGGTGGTATTGTGATGGACAAACATCGGTGCAGTGAAGTACGTGCGAACTTCGAGATGAAATTCATTTTAAGGGGGAAAACTTTAATACCCTGTAAATTATAGAAGTATATTACGTAAATTATAAGAATGACAATCTACGTTAAGGATATAAGTCTAGTGTAATTGTCTAGTAACTTATGTTGTGTCTAATGGCCTTGTCTAACGGGCTAGTACTGATTATCGATAGACAAGGATTGAGTGTCAATAGACAGTGGTTGGTTAGCGTAGAGGTGTGTTGGCTGTGTCGATTGGTCTTGTCGATCGATTTATGTGATGGTTGTCGATCGAAAAGGGGTGTCAATAGACAAGTAGATATTTCGATATTTATTAGTTCCTAAACTGACTCCCTTTTACCTAAACCTAAAAATACCCTTTGTCCATCAACCCTTGACACTTTTGCTCACTCTACAATTATTCCAAACCTAGAATAATAAGAGAATGAGGGGGAGAACGAAAGGGAGAGAAAGGGAAGAGAGGCGACGCAAGTTTTTCAGTCTAGACCGTTTTCATTCATATCTCCGTATTCGTAAGTCATTCTATGCTAGCCCTAGCTATTTTATATTCAGTGTTAGTTAATATTTATCTCGGTTTACTCATAGGGGACGGTTTAGCCGAGTGCTCTATGCCCTAATTGGGGTTTTGGGTTAGTTGTTATCGCACTTGGTCATGCCTTATTGTTAGTATAGTGTTTGAGGCAGTATTGTGTCGAGACCATGGCGGGTATGGTTTATCGTGATGACCGTGACCTAAGGTAAGAGATCAGTTGGTTTGATCAGTTCCGTATTGTCACGAATTTTTATTAATTATGAGTAATATACAATATAGGTGGTGATTTCGTAGAGGAGCAGTTCTAATTCATTTTTGCTTTGCTTTTGCGGATTTGCTACAGGTTGGGATACCCTACTCACCCTTAATATTGTGTATGATTCATATCGTAATTGAGATGCTTGTGTATGTCGTAATAGGGTAATCATATTATGAGCTTTACTGATTGTCTAACGAGGTTATCCATAGACATGGAGTATGTTGTCGATAGACAGGATGTGGTTGAAGGTTGAACGTCATGTTTGTGAGTTGGTCGGTCGACATGTTGTATGTGTCGATCGACACCAAGACTTTTGTGAGCTAATTCAATTGTTGTTGAGCTTATTATTATGCATTATTTTATGATCATATTGTATGCTTGTGAATATATTATTATTATTATTATTATTATTATATTATTATTATTATTATTATTATTATTATATTGTTACTAAGGTACATTGACCATAGAGATGCACCAGTGTGTGGTGTTATGAGGCACAGTGACCAGGGAATTGTGCCATGTCATTGATGCTGTGTTGTGTTGAGACGTACGGTGACCAGGGAGTTGTACCATGGTAATATGAGTATGGTGACTAGAGAGTTATATCATATTGTGCATTGTGGTTGACGGTTGACTTGTATAAGTTAGGGACCGTATGCCTTGTGTTTTAAGTACTTCTGAATTATATATTTCTATGCCATTGTTATTTATATTGTCATTTAATGATTTTGTTCATATCACTACTCAACCAGTGGTTTACGTGTTTATGTCATATGTCAAACTGTCAATTATTTTTCGGGGTGGCCTGTGTTTATCTATTCAATGATTTCCGCTGGAATGGGGAGCAGTTAATAAAGCAGGTATAGGTTAGTAGCTGATGTGATGCGGTGATGGGAAGTGTGGGACGAGTGATACGGAGCTCATGTAGTCTAGATATCACGAGTCTTATTTTAATAATCAGCCATCATCATTTAGTATATTGAGTTGTAAACATTTGGTATTTGATAGTCGGTTTTAAGATTTGTATTTCATTCAGATTGAGATCGTTTTATGTATTGATGTAATTTTTAATAAAGTACCTTGCATTGTTTAGTTTGATTATCATTGCCTCGGGTTATCGAGATGGTAACAGCTTTATTTAATTGGGAATCTCTTGCTAAAGTTTTCTGCTTAAACGAGGGTGTTAAAAACAGGGAGGGAGTTCCTTATTTGAAAAACCCTAAAATATGTTGATTTAATTCAAAAAAATTAAAAACACCAAAAATATGTCGTTTCATTTCCAAAAAAAAAACCCTAAAACCTGTTTTAATTTCAAAGAAATTTTTTAAAGAAATCCAAAATTACTTATTTCCCTTTGGATTCACCTCCCTACACTTGTTCCATCGAGGTCGATGTAAATACTGAGTGTGGGGAGACGAAATATCTTTGTAAATATTGAGAAACATTTTCCAAAAAATTGCAATAACATGTTCTTTTCCCTGGCTTTAAAACCAAAAATCACAAAAAAATTGAAATTTTTTTCAAAAACTCCATAAACATCGATTGTATATATTGTTGTTTTCTATAATAAAGTGTGTTTTGGGTGGATTCGGCGCATGGTTGAATCTGACCATGGTAGAGTTTATGCGGGGTTAAGTAGCTCTACTTTTGACTAAGTTATCTGTAGGGCTAGATAGAATAAAAAAAAATGTAAAGTAATTAAGGAAAATAACAAGATAACAGAATTTATATGTGGAAAACCCATAAATGAAAAAAAAAACCACGGGCATCAAGTGTGGGATTTATCTGTATGCATCCCTTTATATTCAAGGATTATAACGAATTTTATGAATATGATCACTGTCATAAAATAAAATTATATAAACAAAAGTAAAGGATTAAGAAATAACCTTAGGTCCTAGCAAAAACGGCCTATGCCCTTTGATTATGCTAGAATCGATCCAAAATTTTCTGTAAAAATTTAGGTTATTTGTGTTCTTCTTTGATGAGAGGGAGGCAAGAATGGCTTTGGAAAAATTAGGTTAGAATAATGTTCTCCCTCACTCCCTATAAACCGTGTATTAGGAAGTAATTAGGGTAGATCATATTCTTTTAATTCTCGGCCCATTTCACCGAAATAAGGAGTATAATTTCCTTATTTTCGGTTATTCCAAAAATGTATAAAATGTGTTAAATTGTCATCTAGTGAGGATCGAACCCATGACCTCTTGGTTTGAGTACCCTCACTATTACCACTATGACACATTCATCTTGTTGATATTAAATATAACCGATTACATTTAATTACGAATTAACAGATTAATTCGTCCAAGCTAACATTACATACATTTAATTAAATATAACTTATTATATTCAATTGTGAATTTAATTGATTAATTCGTCTCAACTAATATTATTTAATCTTCATTAAATAATTGTCTCATCAACACATTGACTAACTGTTTAGTCATATAAAGCATCAATGTGATTATATTTCTATAACCACATCTCTCAAACAGATCATATAGGTGTGACCTTTAGGGACCAGTTGATCACCGCCATCTGTATGATAATAACGTCAAACTCTCTAGCAAGCCAACCGTTATTAGGTAATCGTTAATCAACTGATTAAAATACGAAGTATACCCTTGTGAACCTGTAAGAGATTTACAAATATTATCACACTAATTTGTGGAGGACACAAGCTCCAACAAACTCCCACTTGTCCTCACAAGTGTATGTGCGATAACCGATTCTCATATCCTAAAATTTCTCCCACTCAATGTAAAACAATTTGCAAAATCTGTATTCACAAAGGTCGTATTTTACAAGCGATCTGCATCAAGAGTGGTTTCCCCGACTAGAGAGTAACTTAAGTGATAAACGAATCATCATTCGAGCATGGCCATGTATTTCAGTTACTACTCCTCGAGTGGCCCTGAGAAATAACTATACGTGATACAGGTTGGATATTTTCCTCAACTCGAATCCTGCAGATGTAACCACAGTATGAAATGACACAGAAAAAATCTACTTAGCCTCCAGTTACGGCAGACCGTGAGAAAGAAACCAAAGTCACCCAAAAACTGCCTTAATCTCAAGAGACAGTCGATAGTCAAAAGAATCGACTCTAGGAACACAATGGATGTCCAATCCACGACCCGACACTGAATATTTTTAAACATTTAGGACTCCATTACGTTGTCACAAAAATTTGTCCTACGAGGTATCGTTATAATCTCGTATTTGTGAACGATCAGTCAACCGTTTGACTTATGGCTCGTTGAACCCACCATCAATCGACTGCACAATATAATAGCCAGAGTTATCAGCTCATTTCGGCGATTACGGACCAAAACAAATATAATGTAATTCAGTTCACTTTGTGGCGTTCCATGTTGTCAGTACAATCCACATGAAAACAAAATATTATATAAAAACGATGAAGTTATAAATAGTATATGAAAAAGATAATGTATCAAATCCATAATCAACTACTACAACTTAGGAACACGTTTAATTCCCATGGAAATAATGTGCCCTACATGCTTATCATAATTCAACGATTCAGTAGTAGAATCTGCTACAACACTCTATCTGGAACTCTTCCAGCTGACCGCAACACCATTAAGAGTGAAGACGAACCCGGACTGAGATTTTGAATCATCTCGATCCGTTTGGAAGCTAGCATCCGCGTAACCGGTTGCGCATAGCTTACTATCTCCTCCATAAGTCAATACCCAATCCTTAGTCCTCCGTAGGTACCTGGATTCTTTTGGTACTGACTCGTCATACTCAATGCATATGCCACGTCTGGACGTGTGCATATCATGGCTTACATGATTGATCCTATAGCCGATGCATAAGGAACTCGACTCATGCGTTCAACCCCTTCAGGCGTCGTGGGTGACTGAGACTTGCTCAACTGCATCCCAGACGTCATTGGAAGGTTCCCCTTCTTGGAGTTGGTCGTGCTGAACCTCTCAAGAATTAGACTCCTGACTAAGTGATAACATCCGTCGTGATCTATCCCGGTAGATACGGATTCCCAAAATGCGTTGTGCCTCACCCAGATCTTTCATCTAGAAATGGTTCTTCAATCATTCTTTAACCGAAGATAGGAGAGGAATGCCATTCCCATTCAGGAGTATGTCATCGACATACAGTATTAAGAATAAAATCTTGCTCCCACTCGACTTGATATATAAGCATGGTTCTTCGACCGATTGAGTGAAATCATACTCTTTTATCACCTGGTCAAAACGATGATTCCAACTCCGAGAAGCTTGCTTAAGTCCATAAATGGAACGCTTAAGCTTGCATACTTTATTAGGATGTTCAAGATCTATGAAACCTTCGGGTTGCACCATGTACAACTCTTCCTCCAAATAAATATTTAAGAAGGCGGTTTTCTCATCCATTTGCCAAATTTCATAATCATGAAAAGCGGCAATCGCTAAGATTATCCGAATGGAACGTAGCATGACTACAGGTGCAAAAATCTCATCATAATGCAATCCGTGCACTTGAGTAAAACCTTTTACCACAAGTCGTGCCTTATAGGTATCTGGTTGCGCGTCTACAGAAGGCTTTATTTTGTAAAGCCATTTGCACTGTAGAGGTTTTGCCTTATTAGGTAAATCAACTAGATCTCATACGTTATTCTCATACATGGAGTCCATCTCGGATTGCATGGCTTCGAGCCATAGCTTTGAGTCGGAACATGCCATAGCACCTTTATAGGTAGCGGGTTCATTACTCTCTAGGAGTAAAACGTCATTCTCCTTGACCATACCAATGTATCTATCCGGAGGATGGGAGACTCTACCCGACCTCCTAGGTTCCTCGGGAATATTAACCGTGTCAACAGTTGGAGGAACAACTTCCTCCATCCGTTCCTCGGTTATTGGTTCTGGAATCTCCGACAACTCGAAGGTTCTATTACTTGTCATGTTCTCGAGAAATTCTTTCTTTAAGAACGTCGCACTAGCCGCAACAAAAACTCGATGTTCGGTAAGCGAATAGAAGTAATGACCAAATGTTCCTTTTGGATAACCTATAAATTATGTCTTGACCGATCGCGGGCCGAGCTTATCCTCGTGTATCCACTTGACATAAGCCTCGCAGCCCCAAACCCGAATAAAGGACAAGTTAGGTACCGTTCCCCTCCACATTTCATATGGAGTCTTGTCGACAGCTTTAGTCGGACTTCGGTTAAGTATAAGAGCAGCTGACAAAAGAGCAAAACCCCATAATGATTCAGGCACTACCGTGTGACTCATCATGGATCGAACCATATCAAGTAAGGTTCGATTTCTTTGTTCGGACACACCATTTATGAGGTGTTCCAGGTGGAGTTAACTGTAAAATGATTCCACAGCTTTTAAGGTGTTGATCAAACTCATTTGAAAGATATTCACCACCCCGATCTGAACGAAGTGCTTTAACCTTTCTACCCAGTTGGTTCTCAACCTTGTTCTGGTATTCCTTGAATTTCTCAAAGGACTCACCTTAATGCTTCATTAAGTAGACATATCTATATCTACTCAAATCGTCCGTGAAAGTGATAAAATATCTATAGCCATCTCTAGCGGTAATTGACATAGGTCCACAAACATCAGTATGTATGAGTCCTAATAGGTCACTAGCGCGCATTCCAACACCTTTGAAGGAAATTCGAGTCATTTTGCCAATGAGACATGATTCACACGTGCCATATGTAGAAAAATCGAATGCGGGAATAGTCCCATTATCGACGAGTTTCTTTACGCGTTTCTCAGTTATGTGTCCCATTCGACAATGCCATAGATAGGTTTGATCTTTGTCACCAACCTTTAATTTCTTATTATTCATGTGTAATATTTCCGTGGTTTTATCTAAGATGTAAATTCCATTCATGGAAATAGCTTTGCCATAAATCATTTCATTGAAAGAGAAAATACAGCTATTATCTTTTATTGAAAATGCAAAACCGTCTTTAGCAAGTACGGAAACAAAAATAATGTTCTTAGACAAACTGGGTACATAGTAACAGTTATTTAAAAATAACTCAAAACCACTAGGGAGTTGGATTACATATGTTCCCTTCGAGACAGCAGCAACTCGTGCTTCATTCCCGACTCGCAGGTCCACATTACCTTTTTCGAGAGGTATGATGTTCTTTAGGCCCTGCAAATGATTACACAAATGAGAACCACAACCAGTATCAAGTACCCAAGTTCCGAAACATACATGGTTAATCTGAATCATATGAATATAAGATGACATACCAACAGGAACGACGCGGCCTGCTTTGATGTCCTCACGGTAGACGGAACAGTTCCTCCTCCAATGTCCAGTCTTGTGACAATGGTGGCACTCAATGTCACCGCCCTTGCTCTTTGCCTTGCCCTGTGAGCCACTAGTCTCACCGGGCACACTCTTACCGTTTCCTGGCTTTTTAAACTTTGGCTTACCTACAGCTAGGTCGCCATGAGTCTTGCCCTTACCTTTACCCTTGTTGGAAATCGTGACAACATCCTGCTTCATGCTCCCACTCAATTTCATATCCTTCTCGGTCTATACGAGAAAGGAGTGTAGCTCATGAGGACTCTTTTTCAAGTCATTCATGTAGTAGTTCGCCCTGAAAAGGGCAAAACCATCGTGAAGAGAATGAAGCATTCGGTCAATGACAATGCTCTCACTGATTTTGCAATCAAGTGCCTCCAACTTCTCGACATTCTCAATCATGTTAAGAATGTGTGGGCTAACCGGTTGGCCCTTCTGGAGTTTCGCATCAAAGAAGCGACAGGTATGCTCATAAGTAACGATTCTCGGTGCTTTTGAGAACTCGTTAGTGAGCGTGGTGAAAATCTTGTTTGCACCTTGAGCAATGAAGCGTCTCTGCAAATTGGTTTCCATTGCAAAGATGAGTACGTTCTTTATCGCACCCGCTTCCATAACGAAGTCACTATAAGCAATTGACTCGTTGACTCCTGCATTGGGGCCTGGGTTGACCGGTATTGGCTCAGTTAAGTACTTGAGCTTATCATTAGCAATGGCAGCATTCCGTAGTGCCGCCTCCCAGTCCGCAAAGTTGGACCCATCATTCTTCAGTCCCGTGGACTGATTCATGTGGTCCATGAAAGCTTTTAGCCAGGTGTAGATACCCGTATCCGTCGATATTGGAATTTATAGAGAACCCGACAAACACCCGATGATGGTAGGACACATGTATTCTTTAGTTGTCATTGTCATTATTTGGGCTCGTTTTACGATGTGGAATGAGCGTTGTCGACGGAGTATTTTATTAATCTAAATGATATTTAAATTAAAGCTTTTTTTTAAGTGAATTCATTTTATTGTTTTAATTTGAATTTATTTCCTTAAATTTATTTTATTGAAAATAAAATATATTTTTTTGATTTGAAAAATCATTCATTTTAAATGTGCTATTTGATTTGAAAAATCGAATTTGAAAATTTAAAACTCGTTTCAACCACGCGTTTTGGAGCTCGATCTTAGCTCGGTTTTTAAGCCCGTTTTCTTTACGAGTTGGCACGAATCTCGAGTACACTAACCAACCTAGACCTCTACGCATTCAACCCCAGTTCGAACCCCCATATCCACACCCAAATCTCGTCCTAAACACTCCCCAACACAGCCCAATTCCTTCCTTTACCCGTGTTTGTATAGCCCATCGAAAGCCCTTCTAAACCGACTCAAACTTGGTCCAAACCCGCAACCCATCACCACCAACCCGCGCTCCACATTACCCACAACAACCCAGCACCTAGAAAACCACAAAACCCATCCAATTCCCGTCCCAAATACTCCACAAACGACCCGCAACACAAGCAGCCCCCCTGTTTTGCGTGCTCAAACCCGAGCCCAAAACCCGCTCCAAACAGCTACCAAACCCGTGCCCATTAACCCTACACCATACCCTAGAATCCTACCCATATTACCTTAGCTTATCCACCAATAAAACCCCCATACAAACCCTAAAAACCCCACGAATTAGCTGATGGACAGCAGCTATGCGAAACAGGCCCGACTGCTTGTTGCCCTACTTCTACCCTTCGAAACTCCTTATAAATACCCCCCCTTCACCATACATTCATTCTTCTAAGTTCTCCCCACAACATACTGCAAATAGAAACCATCAATCGTCCAAAAAAACCCTAAACTAAAGCCGTGACAGCCGCTCAAAAACAGGGACACAAATCGTGTTTTTGAGTTTCTGTCGTGGTCTTTGGCCTTGATTCTCGTGTGCAAATCCCATTAAAACTTCTGGTTTGTTTCCATATTCACAAAATTCAGTCTTTCTAGTTTCCAAAACATCTTTCGGTTTGAAAAATCGTTGAGAAACGAAGTCGTGGTGAGCGATTGAAAATCGCTGCTCAAGTCTGCCTTTTGAACGTGTCTGTTTCGTGATTTCAAAATTCAATTTCAATTGTCTTCGTTGACGACGGCCCATCGAGATAAAATCTACGATCGATTACGACCCAAGACGGTGTCAACGATACATGTAGGTTAAGGGTGCATTAAAACTCCCTTCTCTCCTTTTTATTTCGTTTTTTTATTGTTTATTTACTAACCATTGTCTAACATCGTCTAACTAATATCGAAACTAGAATAGTTTGAGTATGAGTTAAAGTACCATTCCGGCACCCGCGTTGACTTGAGATGGGAAAGAAATCCTCCATATCGGTCGGTCGTACACCCCGTCTCATTTACATATCCTTGTGTTGGAATAGGGCAATTTAATAAATCGAGTTTATTTAATTTACGTGTATTTATTTTTTAGCCATATAGAAATTGATTTTTTATGATTTTCCAGACCTATAATTTGTAATTTTAATTTAGGTAGATTTTCGTAATTTATTGCATTGATTTAGTATTTATTTTGTAATTAGCAATGTATTAATTCAAAACCCGCGCAGTGCACGGGTCAATTCTGACATATTTCGAAAATTTCAGATCCGTGCAGTGCACGGGTTTGTCCAGGTTTTGTGTTTTAATTTGCTTCCTTGTTTAACTTTGTTTGATTAATCCTTAGTTTAATTAGTTTATGTTTTAGATTTTAATTTACTTTATTTATAATTTATATTGTATGTATGAGCTAACCACTAATGTTTGTTAATACATCTTATGCTAAGCGTAAGCCTTCCTATCCCTCTCTTTGGATGTGTTTTTCTAGTTTAATCAATGAACCTCACATGCTAACCCACTTCGACGAAGTTAAATGCATTTTAAACGACTTAGAATGAAATTCGCATGATATGATTTAAATTCAATGGTTGCATACGCATGTGATATCTTTCCGAAATAGCCATCTTTCACCTAGTAGAGACCGTTATTGCAACGGGCGGGGTTGGGTGTTGTTTTAATGAAATTAAATTAACTTCATAACACGTAAAGTCACACGAATTCAAATCTCTAAAATTGGTTTCTAAATTCCATTTAAAAATTTAGTGGCGACTCTTTTAAAATTAAAAATGTTTTGAAAAAGCATTTGAGTGGAGCGTTTTTCCATGGTCCACAATTTGGCGACTCCGCTGGGGACAGTGAAACTTGAAAAGTGTAAGATGGCTATTAGGATTGTTGTCACATTTTTTTTTTTATATTAATCATGCATAAACCCCTGAGACTTTAGGCGGGCCAAAGAATCTCTTGGGTTAATTCCAAGGGAGGATATTGATGTCCACTATGTTTGATTTAAGTATCAAGGTGATTCCGTGGAGGTAGGCAGCAGCATACGAGGCATATTGCTACGGGCATATGACGGTATGTGGACTCCCCGACAAAGCGGTTTCACTGGCATAGACCCATTTTAGAGGACTGACCGAGACTTAGAAGAGTCTAGTTCATGCATTGCATCCCTAAAATGCGAATGATTACATGCTATGTGAATCCCGGGTCATGTTTTCAAAATAGCATTTTCAAATCCATCTTCTTTTTCTTTCGAAAATTTGATTCTTTTTCAAGTCCATTTCTTTTCGAAAATTTCGGCCCTCTATTTCGAAATTTTGAACCTTCTTTCAAGCCGAAGTGCTGCCCATTTTAAAAATCAATTCAATCCTTCTCGATTTCAAATTTCGATGAATCAGTATCCCGGTCCAACCCAAACCTAGAATAGAGTTTGAGTCGGTGGGGTCGGGTTAGTCGAGTTGGGCTTTTGCTTGCTCGATATAGGCGAGCTAGTCCACCCTTAGGCTCGAGTGAGCCTTTGTTTGGTTAGAACACTTGGCAAGTGAGTCACCTAAACCGATCTTTGGGTCTGAGTCATGAAAGTCGACCATTTGGTCCAAGTCAGTCCACCAAAACGTCCCCACTAGGCCACCTAGGGCGTTTGTCACAAAGCCCAAGAGCCATGTCTGGTTTGAACACGGGTTTGTCATGTCGGATTTATGATCACGTTGAGTCTAAAACCCAAGCCACGTGTGTATCACGGTTAGGACCCGTTCCAACGAGCCAGAATAGTTCGTTCGTAGGATCCATGTCAAGTTATAGCCAGTTTTTAGGTTTGAAAAACCGTCCCTAGTCGTGTATGACCCAAACCGAGGGGGCCCAATTGCTCGCTCTCCGGGTCTAAGTCCAATATCGAGTCGCATGGAGTCCGTCATGTTGTTATGAGTCGAGTCCTGTTTATGCAGGGGATTTTGATTCGATAACTGATACTCGGTCGGGATTTTATTGTAGAAAGGCCACTACAAACAAGAAGTATGACTACCGCCGAGGCACTGAAGCAGATTAACGACACTTTGGTCGCAATGATGGAATGCTTGACGGCTGTGGAAGCCAAGATCGCGGTGGAAGCTCCCATACCACCGCCCCCGGAAACGACCAAAAGAGGTTCCGACTAATAGAGGAACCGTTGAAGCTATCCCGAGGGGAAAATGTGCATTATGAGAATGCCAGAGGGTACATGCCGGTCCAGGACAAGCTACCAACCAATTTTGTCCTAACTGATATCCCAAAGTTCAAAGGGACGGAAGATCCATTGCAACATATCCGTTCCTAAAAGGAGTACCTTGCGTTGAAAGGGGTACCTGCTGAGATGTTGCCCCACATTTTTGCTCAATCTCTAGGAGAACACCCGAAGGCGTGGTTCTACAGCCTTGAGCTTAAGAATTTCCCCACTTTCGAAGATATAGCGGTGGAGTTCTGCAAACACTTTGCTGATAATGCCGAGATTCAGACTACTGTGCGCACACTCGAGGTGATGACACAGAAGGATAAGGAGGGATTTACTGAATTCCTCAACCGCTGGCGCGTTGAAAGCGTGAAGTTGGCCAAAAGGCCAGAGAAGACTGAAATGGTAGATAAGTTCATCAAAAATCTTCAACTTTTCTACCGTGACGCTATCAAATATCAACACTTCGGCTCGTTCAAGGACCTTATTCGAGTCGGAAGAAAAATTGAGGACTACGTTCGTTCTGCTGAGGCTGAAAAGCCAAAAGGGTATCAGGGTGCCTCCTCTTCCAAAGCTAAGGCATCCAGTTCTGCAAATCATATCCAAGTTATCGGTCTTTTGGGAGGAGCTCCTAAGGGATCGCAACGCCATGGGCCAAGAGCGTTCACTGAAATCGGGTGTACCTATGCATACGCCCTCAAAAGGCTCTCGGCCCAAGGGAAACTGAACCTAATTGGTCCAACTCCGGACCCGCCTGCGGATCGACAGGGTAAATGGTATAAGCCCAACGCCTACTGTGCTTATCATCAAGGAAAAGGTCATGATACCGAAAATTGTTACCGTCTTAAACATGAAATCCAAGACATGATCGAGAATGGGTCGCTCCCCATCCCCACCGTCCGACCTAACAACCTGAACAATCCTTTTGGCGACCATGACAATGCAATATTCGTCGAAGACAATACCGATGTATCTCACTTAATCCAACCCATCTGCCGTCTCACTGGGTTTTTCGTGGGGAAGGTCTATGTAAGCTGCTTTGAGTATATCCCTCAAGCTAAGAATGAAATTAATGGGGTCTGGGCTGACGATGAAGACGATATCTATCTCACCGAAGGTGCGATTATTCCCCGAACTCAGGAAGAAATTTCTAAATTGAGGAAAGCTGTCCTCGAATCTAATCATTTGACTCGATCGGGACGTCCCTATCGTGTCGAGAAGGCAAACCATGTCTCTATCTTTGGAGACAGTCTAGGTAAGACACCCACCAAGGAGGCCACCTCAGTCCGGGCTCTTGGTGAAGGGTCGACCTCAGAGGCCTCCCTCATCAAGCAGTTACAAAAGACTAAGGCAGATGTCTCCATCTAGGAGTTAATGTTGAGCTCGTTTGAGCACCGACAAGCTCTGCTTCAAGCCTTAATGAATATGACCGTGTCACCGCACACTACTCCAGATGACGTGGTCTCATTTGTTGCTCAAAACCAACCTCGGCTTACTAATGCCGTAACTTTTTCTGATGAAGACCTGCCCTCATTTGGGCCACAACATTGTCTCGCTATGTACATCACGGTAGAATGCCGTCATAAGCGACTCCCAATGACCCTTGTCGACGACGGGTCTGCAGTTAATGTTCTCCCACTACGGACCGCTTTCATTTTGGGACTCGAGAAAAGCGACTTCGCACCCACTACGCAAACGGTTCGGGCTTTCGATGGCACAATGCGTCGAGTGTCCGGACTCGTCACTTTAAGCGTGAATGTGGGAAAGGTGGAGCGCAAGGTCAATTTCCAAGTGATAGATGTTGCCTCATCTTTCAACATTTTGCTCGGGAGACCATGGATTCACATAGCTAGAGCCGTGTCTTCTACCCTCCATCGCAAGATTAAAATCCCTCTCAAGGGAGAGGTAGTGACCATCGATGCTACTCCTATAATTGTGACGGGAGGAGATGTTACTTCCGAAGTGCGAACTGATAATACCGCCTTGGAGTCTTGTGGTTTCGAGGTAGTAAACGCAATTGAGTCCACTTTCGAGGCACCGAATATGGACTTATATACGGGAGGCCGTGTTTGTAAAACAATCTTCAAGACCGGAAAGTACTTCGGGTACTCCATGTACCCCTGAAGGGAAAACGCATTTCAATTGAAGTCGCCAGTGCCTAAGGGGACAAGATACGGGCTTGGGTATGAGCCAACTGAAGAAGACTCCCTGAGAAAGAGAGTCTCGATCGAAGACCGAGACATCAATATGAGGCCATACTTGCTAACTCTAAACGGCCACTTTGTGAAAGCCGGGGAGGAAATGCCGAGTTTAGACTTCCCCGAACCATTGTTCAACTCAAAGGCCAACAAGCTGGTCCCCGGAATCGAAGTATTCCGTGATTGTTTCTATATTCCCGAAGACATTATGGCAGTAGCTACAATAAAGAAGGAGTCTGTTCCGATCGAAGATGGGAAAGCTATGGGTCTCCTCTTTTGAGAGGAAAAGAAGCCGGAAATACCAAACGAAGTCTTGGTAAACGTAATCGTAAGGACTGATCGTTTCGATCCATCTACCCTCATTACTGATGTAGATCCTCAGAGGAATACATCTGGATGGCGGAAAACCATGAAATGGACCGACAACAAGGGTTTGCTTTTCAAGATGACCATTGGAGAAGGGCAAATGTTCAAACCTGATGACGATTCTGAGTCTGAGTCTGAGTCCGAGTCTGAGTCTGACATAAGTCCTAAGGCTAAGTCTAGGGTTTTAGGTGTCGAAGATACCCCTTCCCCAGTCTTTCCTTTTCCCGTACCTTCCCTAGTGCTTTGGTATTCCGAGGCCTCGTCCCGAATCGCTCCTATCTCGCCACCGACCTCGATCGGTTGGCCCAAATGTTAACGCAATTTGCGCGCCCCAAATCAATAATAAGATGAATCCGTTTGCTTACGACTTGTCTCATTTATATTGCGATTCAATTGATTGTTTTAATAACGTTGAGAATGAGGTCGAGGATAGACGGTGGAAGAAGAAGAGGAGGAGGTGGAACCGCCTCCCAGCTTAGTAAAAGGGTTGGAACAATACGACCAAAGAAGCTCGTGTCGATCGAAGATACCGAAGTTGTTAATGTGGGGACTACCTTAGAGCCTCAGGAGCTTAAGATAGGAACAACCTTAGATCCCGCAGAAAGGAAGGGGTTTGTTGAATTGTTGAATGAATTCAAAGATGTATTTGCTTGGTCCTACAAAGATATGCCGGGTATTGATAGGGAAATTGCGAGCACAAGATTCGATCAAGCCAGGGTTCAAACCATAAAGCGAAGCCACGTAAAATGCGTATCGAGTGGTCTTTGAAAGTCAAAGAAGAGATTGATAAACAGTTCAAGGCCGGGTTCATCAAAGTATCGGAATACTCAGATTGGATAGCTAATGTGGTGCCGGTCCCAAAGAAAGACGGAAAGGTTCGGGTCTGTGTTGATTTTCGTGATCTAAATAAGGCTAGTCCAAAGGACGACTTTCCGTTACCTCACATTGACATCTTGGTTGACAATACCGCTAACCATGCATTATTATCCTTTATGGATGGGTACGCCGGTTACAACCAGATAAAAATGGCCGAGGAAGATATGCACAAGACTGCTTTCACAACACCAAGGGGCACTTATTGCTACACAGTGATGCCGTTTGGATTAATAAATGCAGGCGCGACTTACTAGAGAACAGCAACGACGTTGTTTCATGATATGATTCATAAGGAAGTAGAGGTCTACGTCGATGACATGATCGTAAAATCGAAGGAACGTAATAACCATTTGATGGCATTACGAAAATTTTTCGAGAGGTTGAGAAAGTATAATATGAGATTAAACCCACAGAAGTGCGCGTTCGGGGTCATCTCTGGCAAGCTTTTGGGTCATATCGTTTGCCACCATGGCATTGAAATAGACCCATCAAAGATTAAAGCCATTATGGAAATGCCCCATCCTAAAACCGAGAAAGAAATTCGAGGTTTCTTAGGCCGAGTGCAATACATAAGCCGTTTCGTCTCAAAATTAACTATGATCTGTGAACCAATTTTTAAGAAATTGAAAGTTGGGGAGCATATTATGTGGGATGACCAATGCTAAGCCGTGTTTGATAAGATAAAGGAAGTGTTATCTTCTCCGCCAGTTCTCAGTTCGCCTGTAGCCGGCTTGCCTCTATCACTGTATTTAACAGTTACAGATACCGCGATGGGAGCAATGCTGGCACAAACCGTTGACAAAGAAAAAAGAGCAATTTACTACCTTAGTAAAAAGTTCTTTGAGTATGAATCAAATTATACAGCATTGGAAAAGACATGCCTTGCTTTAGTCTGGGCAACGAAGAAGCTACGTCACTATATGCTCAGCTACAGTGTGAGTATATATTCCAGAATGGACCCCATCAAGTACTTGTTTGAAAAGCCGGTGCTAAACGGCAGAATGTCAAGATGGACCCTCATGCTATCGGCACAAACCGTTGACAAAGAAGAAAGAGCAATTTCCTGGCTGATAATCCAGTCGAAGAAACTGACATTGTTGACACTTGGTCGTTCCCAGATAAGGATATTGTCCATGTCGAAGATGATGTATGGGATCTATATTTCGATGGGGCTTCGAATAACATGGGATGCGGAATAGGTGTCCTTATCATTTCCCTGAGAGGAGAGCACGTACCAGTTTCGATCAAATTGGACTTTGCCGTCACAAATAACGTCGCGGAATACGAAGCATGCCTACTTGGTTTGCAGAGCGCTAACAAGTTAGGAGTCATGAAGTTGACAGTACACGGGGATTCCTCCTTGGTCATTAATCAAGTGACGGGGTCATGGAAGATCAAAAGTAGCAGCCTGGCACCCTACTAGGCTAAGATAGAAGAGCTAGAAAAACTCTTCGAAGAGGTGCGATACGTGTACTTCCCAAGGGAGGAAAATCAGTTCGCTGACGCACTGTCAAAACTGGCAGCGTTGATAAACATCCCTGATCATATGGATAGCATGCCATTGTGTGTCAAACGAAGGTCTTTACATGCTTATATAAACGCTGTCGATGATGCCGGGGAAAGCGAAGCCGAACCTTGGTATGCATCCATTGTGAGATTTAAAGAAGCAGGAGAATACCCTGCTGACCTCGATACACGTGGAAAGCGTGCATTGCGAATGTTATCCGCCCAATTCGTTAAAACTAACGATGGACAATTGTATAAGAAGACAGCACAGGGTGTCCTGTTGCGATGCGTCGACAAGACAACGTTAGAAAAGGTCATGGAAGAAGTCCACGACGGGGAATTTGGGCCGCATATGAACTCCCACATGCTAGTTCGGAAGATCATGAGGTTAGGATACTATTGGACAACAATGGAAACAGATTGTCGCAGATATGTCCGGCATTGTCACAATTGCCAAATATTTGCGAATATTCAACATGTACCACCTTCTATGCTATACACCATGACGTCACCTTGGCCTTTCTCAACCTGGGGAATCGACATCATCGGAAAAGTAAACCCTTCTGGAACAGGAGGGCATTGTTATATCCTAGTCGCTATTGATTACTTTACCAAGTGGGTAGAGGCCAAGTCTTACAAAGTGCTAAATGCGAAGCAAGTAGCCAAGTTTATTCAGAATGACATCATCTGTCGGTACGGAGTGCCGCACGAGTTCATCAGTGATCATGGAACTCACTTTCAAGCTGAGACAGCCGTTATACTTGAAAAGTATAGAATCAAGCATCATAAGTCATCTCCATATCGACCTCAGACAAATGGAGCAGTGGAGGCCGCTAACAAAACGGTGGCTACTATATTGAGAAAGATGTCTGACAATTACAAGGAGTGGCCGGAGAAGATACCCTTCGCGTTGTAGGGATATAGAACATCCATCGAAACGACCCACGGGGGCAACCCCGTACTATCTAGTTTACGGGATGGAAGCAAGACAACCAGTCGAATCGAAAGTACCCTCCTGCGCATCTTGCTCGAAAGCCGAGTCTCGGAAGCGGATTGGGTCCAAGCCAGATATGATTCGTTGGTGTTACTTGATGAGCGTCGTTTGAATGCGTTGTATCATGTTCACTCTATCGAGAAAAAGGATAGGGCGGGCTTTTAACAAGAAGGTGAAGCCCAGGGGAATTAATGAAGGCGATTTAGTTCTCAAATCGGTAAGGGCTCTATTACCGGTCGATCCAAGAGGGAAGTTTAAGCCTAATTGGGCCGGTCCTTATCTCGTGAAGAAGATACTCACAGGAGGCGCGATGACGTTTGACGATTTGGATGGAAATGATTTCTCGAATCCAACGAATGGATCGATTGAAGAAGTACTATCCTTAAGTCCTCACTCTCAAAGTTATGAAATAACACTTGAATTGTGATGTATTTGAATAAGTTTTAAGTTTGGCATTTGTTGCCACCGCCAAAATGTTTTATGAGAGAACTATGACCTCGGTTTGATTCTCGTTGAAAAGCGAGATCGTAGGCAACCCTTGAAAAGGGTACAACCACAATAAAAATGAAATATTCAATGCAGAAACTGAGGATTTCTAATAAATAATACGTGTCTTTTATTTTGATAAATCCGGGCGACGCCCATTACAAATCAAACTAACAGGAAAGCAAATAAAAGCATAATAGTAATACTAAATAATAGAGCCGTAACTACCACCTATCTTTAGTTGGGACGCGTGTCCCGTCACTACGAGACGATGTCTCACCCATCATCATTCTTGCCCGTTTCTTCGGGGGGACCACGCTGTCTTCTTGCGGGCCCATTCTCTCTTTTACGCTTGGTCGAGGGCCAAGTCTCTCTGCAAGTTTCGGAACGTCACCACTTGTAGTACCCAGTCGGTCCCACACGCTAGGAGCACCAGGTTTAGCCCTAGGGTTCTCGTCGGAGCCTAGTCTCGGTCTCGGTCGGGCCCGGAATCGACCCGAAAAAAGAATTGTCGATTTTTTAACCCCCGTCGTGCTTCTCCCGATCAATGGCATCATCTTTCGTAGTTTCTTCCTTGCATTAAGGCCCTGGTTACGTAGTCCATTTGAGATATGAAGGAGAAACCCAAGTAGACTCGCGTGGCTCGGGAATGCGCCACACGGTCCTTCGGCGCCACGCATGGAGCCAAGTATGACATCTACCGTGAGAAATAACAAAAGCAGGACATCGCGAAGCCTCCGTCGTAGGGACAATTTGTTGACGACCAAATTGGCGAAGCACTCGGTCCGGGTAAAAATAGACAGGGTGATCCAAGCCCAACAAAGTGACATACCGTGTATGATCAATATCTGCGAGCCCGGTAAGTGAGCTCAAATGAAGCCATGGTAAGGACCAAATAATGTGAGACCCCCGTTCCGCTAATCGGCATATTTCGCCGATGTCGGATCCTTGCTCGAATCGTAGCGCCGTCGCCGATTAGTGAGACTTCTGACATGATAATCTTCTGGTTTCAACGGCGGATCAATCAAACCAAGACGCTCGCTGAGCCATACCTGTTAGACAGCAAGAAAAAGGCAGGTAAAAAAAAAAAAAACACGAAAAAAACGAAAAAAAAAAAGAAAAGAAAAAGAGACGAAAAAAAAAGAAAAAAAGACGAAGAAAAAAAGAAAAAGGACGAAAAAAAGAGACGAAAAAAAAAGAAAAAAAAAACAGACGAAAAAAGAGAAAAAGAGGAAAAAAGAGAAGAAAGACAAACTTGCAGTAGACGGGTTGATCCCATGAATACAGCATCCGGATTGGCTTTTTGTGCATCCAAGCTTTTAATAGTCTCAGCTAGTATAATCCATGCAGGATTAGCACCATTCTCCATTTGCCCCACGACTCGGATTAGTCTAGCTTGGCCGCGATAAGATGGAATTTCTATCGCCCCCTCGAAACAATAAAGATGCAATAGAATGAGGCCAAAGACGCGGCGTCGATAAATGATCGGTATATCTGGGTCATTCGCACGCCGGAATTTATGCACTAGCGCAAGCAGGTCCACCTTTCCACCATCGACGATGGTACGGGCTTCATCACGCGACAAGTTTAGATATTCGCGGTATTTTCGGGTCCAGTTGGACACAAAGTCGGGAACCACAGGCTCTTGCGTGGTCCTCCATCCTCCTAAGACGGTAAATTCTTCAGGAAGGGGACAGATTTCTCCCTCCGGAAAAGCAAAGACATGATGCTCGGGATCCCACACTCTCAGGCACTCTTTAAGAAATGCGGGCTGAATCATGACTTGCCTCAGGAAAATAATTTGTTGAATTCCCGCCGCATTCAGATTTTGGATTTCTAAACCCATGAATTCTGTCGCCCATCCCTTCATGGTCCCAAACAAGGAATTCATGACTAGTTTTTTTTCTAAGAAAGATATTCTTTTAAGCAGAGAGATTTCTGTTTGAGAAATTGTGGGAAATCTCAACCCTTAGCCCTTCCTTATATATGAAAAGAGATGAGGAATTTTGGGAGTATAATTCCTTTAGGTTTTGGAAACCTAAATCTTCTAGGAAATTTGGAAACTTGGAAGCCTACTAGCTTTAGGAAGTTTGGTAGCTTTTTGAAATAAGAAAGCAAGTCCCATACCTCCTCTATTTCGGCCGTGTAGGGACTGTGTGGCGCGCCAAGTGGGCCCCATCCGTCCCGGGTTTTGTTCGCTCATTTCTCTTGCGGAATTTGTCATAGTTCGTGCACCGAAGAGACTAATTTACAATCTCATCCCCTGCGCGTCCCGTGTTGAATTAACATCCCGTACACACTTACAGATTTTATTGGGTTACGCCCACATTGGTTACGGGTCAGAAAGTCCGAGTCTTTTCGTCAAAAGGTCGTGTCTACCCGTCGCTTTCACTCTAGAAATTTGAAATAAACTTCTGCGATTAATTTTTTTGAAAATGAAATTATGTTTTGATTTGGAAATCATCTAACTCCAGAAATTTGAAATAATTTTTCGCAATTAATTTTATTGAAAATAAAATTATATGTTGATTCGAAAAATCATTTGGATCCAGAAAACTGAAATAAATTCTTGCCTCAAAGAGGCCAATCATTTTCGAGATATTTAAAGTTTGGGTCAATAACCCACCTTTTCTAAGCAATGTTCATGTCTGCGGGTCGATAACCCATTTTCCTTTTCTTTCAAATGGGGGCTCTGTCGCCGTCGGCTCCAGAGACCCATCAAAATTCGGTCGATGACCATTTCAAGTATCGAAATGTCGCTACGTGAATCGCGTGCTATATATTATGATTAAATTTGCAGAATATGCTCCAACTGGGGGCCGTGTCGCCGTCGGCTCCAGAGACCACCACAAAATGCAGACAGATGGCATCCTCCTAACAAAGATCGACAATGAGAATGCTACGGAAATGACATTTCCCCAACAAACGCTCGGTTTCGGTGAATCGTTCTCCCTAGCGAACAAATAAAATTGATAAGCAAAGCGCAAGTTTTGTCTTTACTCACATGAACAATGGGATATTGGCATCCGAGCCGAAGCAGTAGAAAGCTACAGGCCATCGAGCCGAACTACGACGCGGGTTTGATTCCGTCAGAAACGGATACGTAGGCGCCCGAGGATAAGGCTCAACCCACCATATATGCATTTTATAGGTCGATGACTAACGATGATAATTTGACACAACAGAAGCAAGAGTCAATCCCCGACGAAGTTTCAGGTATGATCTCTTCTTAAGGCTGGCGAGCTTACATACGCAAGTCTAATGGACTCTAAACGACCCGCAGAATCCTCAGGTCGAGAGGGACCTGGGGTATACTTTGACTTTCGCCTTGTCCAAGCCTCAGTCAAAGTAGGCACTCTGTAGATACCCGTATCCGTTGATATTGGAGTTTATAGAGAACCCGACAAAAACCCGATGATGGTAGGACACATGTATTCTTTAGTTGTCATTGTCATTATTTGGGCTCGTTTTACGATGTGGAATGAGCGTTGTCGACGGAGTATTTTATTAATCTAAATGATATTTAAATTAAAGCTTTTTTTTAAGTGAATTCATTTTATTGTTTTAATTTGAATTTATTTCCTTAAATTTATTTTATTGAAAATAAAATATATTTTTTTGATTTGAAAAATCATTCATTTTAAATGTGCTATTTGATTTGAAAAATCGAATTTGAAAATTTAAAACTCGTTTCAACCACGCGTTTTGGAGCTCGATCTTAGCTCGGTTTTTAAGCCCGTTTTCTTTACGAGTTGGCACGAATCTCGAGTACACTAACCAACCTAGACCTCTACCCATTCAACCCCAGTTCGAACCCCCATATCCACACCCAAATCTCGTCCTAAACACTCCCCAACACCGCCCAATTCCTTCCTTTACCCGTGTTTGTATAGCCCATCGAAAGCCCTTCTAAACTGACTCAAACTTGGTCCAAACCCGCAACCCATCACCACCAACCCGCGCTCCACATTACCCACAACAACCCAGCACCTAGAACACCACAAAACCCATCCAATTCCTGTCCCAAATACTCAACAAACAACCCGCAACACAAGCAGCCCCCCCTGTTTTGCGTGCTCAAACCCGAGCCCAAAACCCGCTCCAAACAGCTACCAAACCCATGCCCATTAACCCTACACCATACCCTAGTATACTACCCATATAACCTTAGCTTAACCACCAAGAAAACCCCCATACAAACCCTAAAAACCCCACGAATTAGCTGATGGACAGCAGCTATGCGAAACAGGCCCGACTGCTTGTTGCCCTACTTCTACCGTTCGAAACTCCTTATAAATACCCCCCCTTTACCATACATTCATTCCTCTAAGTTCTCCCCACAACATACTGCAAATAACAACCATCAATCGTCCAAAAAAACCCTAAACTAAAGCCGTGACAGCCGCTCAAAAACAGGGACACAAATCGTGTTTTTGAGTTTCTGTCGTGGTCTTTGGCCTTGATTCTGGTGCGCAAATCCCATTAAAACTTCTGGTTTGTTTCCATATTCACAAAATTCAGTCTTTCTAGTTTCCAAAACATCTTTCGGTTTGAAAAATCGTTGAGAAACGAAGTCGTGGTGAGCGATTGAAAATCGCTGCTCAAGTCTGCCTTTTGAACGTGTTTGTTTCGTGATTTCAAAATTCAATTTCAATTGTCTTCGTCGACGACGGCCCCTCGAGATAAAATCTACGATCGATTACGACCCAAGACGGTGTCAACGATACATGTAGGTTGAGGGTGCATTAAAACTCCCTTCTCTCCTTTTTATTTCGTTTTTTTATTGTTTATTTACTAACCATTGTCTAACATCGTCTAACTAATATCGAAACTAGAATAGTTTGAGTATGAGTTAAAGTACCATTCCGGCACCCACGTTGACTTGAGATGGGAAAGAAATCCGCCATATCGGTCGGTCGTACACCCCGTCTCATTTACATATCCTTGTGTTGGAATAGGGCAATTTAATAAATCGAGTTTATTTAATTTACGTGTATTTATTTTTTAACCATATAAAAATTGATTTTTTATGATTTTCCAGACCTATAATTGTAATTTTAATTTAGGTAGATTTTCGTAATTTATTGCATTGATTTAGTATTTATTTTGTAATTAGCAATGTATTAATTCAAAACCCGCGCAGTGCACGGGTCAACTTCAGATCCGTGCAGTGCACGGGTTTGTCCAGGTTTTGTGTTTTAATTTGCTTCCTTGTTTGACTTTGTTTGATTAATCCTTAGTTTAATTAGTTTATGTTTTAGATTTTAATTTACTTTATTTATAATTTATATTGTATGTATGAGCTAACCACTAATGTTTTTTAATACATCTTATGCTAAGCGTAAGCCTTCCTATCCCTCTCTTTGGATGTGTTTTTCTAGTTTAATCAATGAACCTCACATGCTAAACCACTTCGACGAAGTTAAATGCATTTTAAACGACTTAGAATGAAATTCCCATGATAGGATTTAAATTCAATGGTTGCATACGCATGTGATATCTTTCCGAAATAGCCATCTTTCACCTAGTAGAGACCGTTATTGCAACGGGCGGGGTTGGGTGTTGTTTTAATGAAATTAAATTAACTTCCTAACACGTAAAGTCACACGAATTCAAATCTCTAAAATTGGTTTCTAAATTCCATTTAAAAATTTAGTGGCGACTCTTTTAAAATTAAAAATGTTTTGAAAAAGCATTTGAGTGGAGCGTTTTTCCATGGTCCACACCAGGACTCGCGTCCAAGTGTGGCACTAGGCATTGGGATTGCGTTATTTCCATCCATTTAGTTGTAACAGTATTATCAAAATAATCGTGTTCTATACTGCGAGAAGAAGAATAAAAATAATAAGCATGTGCATCGTTTATAATTTTTAAGTCTAATGAACTACTGTCATAACGCGAAGACTCAAAAACATTTATACAATTGACCTCCCTCAAGAATTATATAAATGATCCCAAGACTCAATTCTCTGTAAATTAATAAGCTAACCTTTTAGCTAATTCTACCGTTAGAATTCTTGGTCGATAAATTTCTGTAAATTCTATCTTTAGTCCTTCATAATCACGAGAAACTCTTCGGACTATAATGTTGAGGTAAACTAAGTCAACACAACTACTTACCCAACGTAGAAGGGGTCATATTATGCCTACCGACGAAGAAGGGATTCATAGTTGTTTGCCCTTATAAAGACTAGTCTCAATTTCCGTTTTAGAGGAAGATCCCATCAACTTTATTTTAATTCATTTTAAGTGAACTAATATCTAGCATGCGAGAATGAATAAACTAAGGTGATGGCTTAATAAGTCTGTGACATCTGTATGTCCATGAAAACTAACATACAATCTATATTAGTCAATTTTCATGCATTTTAGTAGTAGGTGGTTTGGTTTTAGGCGGAATATGATGCATAAACTATCATGTGAATGAAAAGCAATAGGAATGAAAAACATAAAAGCAATAATAAAGTCCTAGTGTTGCCTATCCTATCAAAATGAACATTAAATTCAAGTTTGGAATCCATCCTTGGACCCGAGAAGCTTGTCTCGATGTTCCATCTTGATCCATGTAGCGGGAGTGAGCTCCAATCTCCATCTTTAGTCTTCTTCGAAAATTACAATAAATAAAATTACATAATAAACCTATTTATTACATTCTAATTTCAAAACCCAAAACTAAAGAAAAAATAAAGGAGATTCTAGATCTCATAATTACATAAAAAATTATGTTTCCTTCATTACGAAAACATAATTTGACTAAGAACACACTAAGTATTACAAATTACAACTGATTGCAAAAATACGTAAATTAAATTCATTCAATCGATTCATTCAACTAAAATAAAAATGCATCAACTAAAAATAAATTAAACATACATGACACAATTCCTTAATTATGTTGATTAATTTTATCCAAACCACCTATTTAAATCAAATTAAGTGACAATTCCTCAATTAATCACATTAATTTCAATCTTAATTCATATTAAACTTGTAATATGAATTTAATCCATCAATATTTTAAACTTCTTTAAAATAATTAGGTATCTTTTAATTATGAACCGCTTCACAATAATTAATTGGCCCAAAAAAAAACTTTAAAATTAGCTAGGTAAAACCGAAACAACTCAAAAATAATCTTTCTCTCGGTTTTACAGCTAAAACCAATTTTTTTTTTTTTTTATAAACTGTCCAGCCGTGAACGATGTACGAAAAAAAAAAACAAATGTTCCCAATTTTTTTTTTTTTTTTCATTTTTGCGGCAAAAAAAAATGACCCGTTTTGTTTTCTTTTTAAACTCGACTTTATCCGTAAAAACCGAAACACATAATTTTTTTTTATGAACTCGCATGAAGGAATGAACAGAATCAAACGTGAATAGTAACAGGAAAAAAAACTTCTTACTTTTCTCGGATGCTTTTCAAATCGGTATAAACAAAAACAGCCGCAAAAAAAAACTTTAATCGGTTTTTTAGGAAAAATCGGTTTTTCAGGAAAAACCGAAAGAAAAAAAACAGATTTTTTTTTTTAAAAATACTGTTCATCCGTGAACAGTAACAGAAACAGAAGGAAAAAAAATTCCACGGCAAAACCGATTTCCATTTACATCTCGATTTAATAAATCCAAACATCAACAAATTATCATATTATTATCTTAACTGATTAAAAAACAACAATATGAGAATCAAATGGAAATCAAAACAATCAAAACAAAAAAAAACAAAAAAAAGAAAACGGCAAATTTTTTTTTCCTCCTCGGCAATTTTTTTTTTAAACGCCGAACCCTTTTTTTTATATGATTTCGAAACCCTAAAGTTGTTTACATACAATTTTATGAAAATCATCAAAATTAAAATCCGTGGCCTTGGCTCTGATACCACTTGTGGGATTTATCTGTATGCATCCCTTTATATTCAAGGATTATAACGAATTTTATGAAAATGATCACTAGTCATAAAATAAAATTATATAAACAAAAGTAAAGGATTAAGAAATAACCTTCGGTCCTAGCAAAAACGGCCTATGAACAATATCGCAATGATATTCTCCTATCAGTTGCACCCAAGATGATATGAGATATGCCCTTTGATTATGCTAGAATCGATCCAAAATTTTCTGTAAAAATTTAGGTTATTTGTGTTTTTCTTTGATGAGAGGGAGGCAAGAATGGCTTAGGAAAAATTAGGTTAGAATAATGTTCTCCCTCACTCCCTATAAACCGTGTATTAGGAAGTAATTAGGGTAGATCATATTCTTTTAATTCTCGGCCCATTTCACCGAAATGAGGAGTATAATTTCCTTATTTTGGGTTATTCCAAAAACGTATAAAATGTGTTAAATTGTCATCTATTGAGGATCGAACCCATGACCTCTTGGTTTGAGTACCCTCACTATTACCACTATGACACATTCATCTTGTTGATATTAAATATAACCGATTACATTTAATTACGAATTAACAGGTTAATTCGTCCAAGCTAACATTACATACATTTAATTAAATATAATTTATTATATTTAATTTACGAATTGACAATTAATTTGTCTCAACTAATATTATTTAATCTTCATTAAATAATTGTCTCATCAACACATTGACTAACTGTTTAGTCATATAAGGCATCAATGTGATTATATTTCTATAACCACATCTCTCAAACACATCATATAGGTGTGACCTTTAGGAACCAGTTGATCACCGCCATCTGTATGATAATAACGTCAAACTCTCTAGCAAGCCAACCGTTATTAGGTAATCGTTAATCAACTGATTAAAATACGAAGTATACCCTTGTGAACCTGTAAGAGATTTACAAATGTTGTCACACTAATTTGTGGAGGACACAAGCTCCAACATCAAGTTAGGAGATGAATTCATTATGATTTAATAGAGAAAATAAGTATATCGATCACAATGTAATGTTTTCCTCTAAGTATTGTAATTGTGTAGCTCGTAGTGTGTAGGAATGCATCTTCAAATGATCTTGGTTGCTCCTTATATAGCTTGCTTGAACGATACAATAATCTCCTTCATTATGGTGTAATATTCTCCATTAATGCCGCCCTTAATTGCTGCTTAATTATGTATAATTATCCGGATTAATGCCTTGTCTATATGATTAAATCTTCACCACAATTCCTTTCTTAATGGCTAAATAAATATAGCAATAATCATATACAGATATGTTTGAATTGGTCAAATATTATCTTTATACATCACAGTTGCCCTCTCCTGCCTGGTGTCAATCCTGAGCTACCCTGACACTTCTGTCCTAATTATTAGGCCAGAGTAGAATTCAATCATGAAGGTAGTGCAAAATTCTAGGCCCAACAAAGTCTATAGCCACATTTAGAGTATCGGAAACAAAAGGAGTTGAAAGACCCGCATGGTATAATCTTTCCTATCTCTTCTCCTTTTCCATTTTTTTTTCTTTTGTAAAATTGAGGAGGATTGGATATTTGTTGATGAGGATGTTCCATTTTTTGGAACTTGTGGATATGTACTTATGTGCTGCTAGGATTTGATTGTTTACATACTATATAGTTAACATTTCATGTAGTATTATAATTGCATCCACGTAACATTTACATATGTGTTTAGTTGCATCCTTTCCATGTTTCATAATGTTTGTAAATATTATGCATAAAGAGGTCTAAAATGGGAATATATTGCCTTATATAATGATAATTTGTCTCACTGTGTATGTCCCCGACTAGTGACTTGCACCTTGTGGTGACTCACCCATGGGGTGTTTGCTTGCAAACACCTGGTAAACTAGCTTAACTAACGAGTATTGACGACCATGTGAGACCGAGTCGCATTTGAGACTAAACCTTTACCGACGTAGCTACATATAGTGAGGTTTAGAGCCTTTTGTAGGCCGGCACATTCAAGGCCGGCCTCATCTAGGTTGAGAGTAGTCGTTCTCGGGTGACATGTTACATTCTACACGCAAAAGTGTGGTGTTCATTGCTTAAACCATTAAGATGCTCACTTTTTGTGAACATAATTTGAAACGAACTCTTTGCATATGTTTAACCTCACATTGCCAAATAAGCTTGTGTTTTGACCCATTAGACTTGGACCACTTTTATTTATCCCCTTTGAGCCTTAGCCTTTCCTATGGCATACCTACATTACCAACTACATCTCAAAAACATCTATCCTTGATCAAGAAAGTTGTCGTAGTGTTTGTGGTTGCATGAAAATGGGTTTTGTGTCCTAATTTGTTGGAGTATGAGCAGAATTCACATGAGTTGAAATCATTGCTTTCATTTGACCAAGTTGTGTTAAATAAGAGGTTTTGAAATAACAAAAAAAATAATAAAAAGAAAATGGAATAGGTTGTAGTGTGAAACGTGAAAAAGCCAAAGCAACACTCCTTATACGTCACTAAAGGGGTAGAAAAAGGCGTTACTTAATAAAGCGTATTATGATGTTTTTCCAAGTGAGTCGTACTTTCAGAGATTGTTTTAATTTAGGTAACTAATTTCACTCCATATATAATTGCTCATCTGTTGCAATAAAGTTGCGTTTAAGTGGAAATTTTGACAACTTCTTGGTATTAAAGTCCATATGTCCCATAATGGTGCTTGCACCAATCCGTTTCTAACCTATACCCTATGCCTAGTTTCAATCTTTTGTTTCATCGGATGTGCAATGCCTCTTTTTGTATCTCATACATGGTATAGGATAGGATTCCACAATAGAGTGCGGGCATGTCCCACAAGTCGTAGTAGGAGAGTAGTTTGGTTATATTTTTGTCTCACAAATACCACCCGTACTTCATATTGAGCGACTAGTGAAACCTTGAGGAAGTCCGTACTTAGGTCACTTTTGGTCAAAGAGTCAATCTTGGTCGAATCTTGCGTGAGTCTTGTCAATCTCAAAAGACTAGCTATGTTTCCCCTTTCCTGCCTATGAATGTGTTTCATAGGCACTTGTAGTTGTCGCATTGGTTTGCTTAAGCCATTCTTAGGGGATCGACACCCACTTGGGACCCTGAGTTGGTATTTACCTACCTAGACCCTTTGATTTTGAAATGAAACTGGCCGCTTAGATGAGGAAAGCGGTTCGCCTTTTGTAGATGCATCGTATCTATTGATCATAATGCTAAAATGTTGGTTGTGTCTACGTTTTTCGCAAGCCCCCACTTGCCTTGCAAGGAAGCATATACCTCATTGTGTTTCTGTAACAGCCCGTTTAGGTAAGAGCCTTTAGACAGACATTTCCAACCAAATGAGGCCGTTATCATCTCAGTAACCTGAGGAAATAAATATCAAATTGAAACAATGCAAATGTACTTTAATAAAAGTTACATCAACAATAAAAAACTGTCTCAACTAAATAAATACAAGTCTTAAACTCAACTTCTAAATAACAAAATGTTACAACTAAACTGATTAAATAGCAATGTCTGATTATTGATTAAAGACTCGTGATAACTAGACTCCGCAAGCTCAGCGTCACTCGGTCACTTTCCCACATCACAACATCACATCAGCGACTAACCTGTACCTGCTTTCTTAACTACTCCCCATTCAATCGAAAATTATTGAATGGATCATAACAGGCCACCTTAAATATAGAAGATGGCAATTTGACACAATACAAACTCACGTCAACGAAAGGTTGAGTAGGAGTATAAGCAACAAGTGTAAATATATAAATGATCATAACACAATAGGATAAGCAATATACACAAAATAACATAGTGTCCGATCTCCCGCCTCCCACGGGCCAACCAACACTAACACCACTGATATGACACAACTCCTTGGTCACCGTGCTCATATAACCATGGTACAACTCCCTGGTCACCGTACCGTCTCAACACAACATAAGGGCACAACTCCCTGGTCACCGTGCCTCAACAACACTATACACTAACGCAATCCCTCATCACTGCCCCTCAACATTAAAAAAGTCACAATAATAATAATAGTCACAATAGCAGCGGTATTGTAACACCCCCATTTATTAGGAAGCCATTAGCAAGGCCTTCGTAGCTAATGAAAGTGCTACACATCTCGGCTTCCCGAGAAAATGTGTATGAGACAACAAATTAAGAAAGCAATACTTTAATTAAGTTTAAACGTTTAGGGAATTATAAATACAAGTCATAAAATCTAAAACTAAATGTTAAATTATGCAATCCAAGTACAATCCAACCAACTACACAAAAGCAAGACTAATGTATCAAGACCACTATGAACAAGTGAAGACCTAGGTAGCATGGACACTTCTCCTAATCAGCCGTCCCGTGTCCGACACCGTGTCGGACACACGCCGAAACGTGTCCGACACCTATAAAGCCGTGTCTAACTTTCTACATTTATTCGGGCACGTGTCTGACACGTGTCCATGGTATTTAGGCTGTGTCCGACGCGTGTCCATAACATTTAAACATCATTTGAGGTGAATGGTGTTCTTTAAATGAGAAATGAGTAGTCGAAAGAGATTGATTAGAAGATATGTTTAGATGGTAAATGAAAATAAGTTATAATCAAGGGCAAAGTTTACCTTCACTTTTTTAAATTTACTATCAAATAATTTTATAAAAATAAAATCGAACGTTCATAATAATAAAATATATATTTATTTAATTTAAATATCGTGTCGCGTGTTCTAAATTTTATGGGATGCCGTGTCATGTGTCCGTGTCGTGCCCGTGTCCCGTGTCCGTGTCCGTTTTAGTGCTGCCTAGGTGAAGACTCTAGGTGAATGACAACTCCATGTCTCCGACCCGCTGTAGATGCCATGTATATGCGGAATCCTATGAAACACCCGATGATTATCGGACTAAAACATGTGTCGGAATCGCAACGTCTAATCGACATTCAGTACGACGGTTCATTATAAAGCTCAAAAATAGGGTTTCGAAAATGAAAAATTTTTCAAAACATTTTAAAAATACCTAGAATGTTTTATGTACGAGGATGTGATCGGAATGACACTAATTAGAGTCAAATCCGACCCTGATCCCAAAACGGACTAAAAATTCGAAAACCGACTCAGCCCGATTCATACTCGAATCCACCACAAAAAAAAATCACCCTCAATAAAACCCTAATATCCAATAACATGGTATTAAGGTTGTTACCACAAAACCCATCCAACGAAACATAAGATAGAACAAAAGAGAAAATCCAAATTTTCGAGAAGGACAAGACACGCCCTTCCATAACGCCTAAAGAGCCTCTTTCCAGGCCACGTCACCAAAAATCACCCCAAGCAACCAACACCATACAATATTTTATAAATATCCCCCTTTATGCCTCGTTTGAAGCTACACAAGATTAACAAACGGACGCAAGTTTAAGAACCTAACGATTCAAAATACGAGTCTTACACACTTTTTTTTTTGGTACCTTCATCGTGCATTAAAAATACATGACCGACCTTTTCGACCAACTACACTTAATAAACACTAAATGCAATAATCTTTTACAAACTTTGGTTTTAAACTCGAGCTTTCGGACTCGCAAGTTTTACACTTTTTCGATTTCTGGTCTAGCAACCGAACATGTAAGTATGAGGGTGTAAAAAACTCATTTACTTCATATTTTTAATGTTTTTATGACGTAACAAACATAAACAATGCGAAAACGATTTAAATATGGAAGGATTAAACCAAAATCAAACTTTGGCCTGAGACAGGGGCCTCTTATATCACACAAGAGCTCACACCTCAAGGACCTCTCAGATCTAGTTCATACGAGTTTGTGTTCATCTTCCTTTTCAAAATTTTCCTTTTATTTTCTTTCTTTATTATTACGGTTTTTACCATCATTGATTTTATTTTCTTACAAACTTTTAACCATTTCCAAAAATCATCCTTGATTAAACATGCCATGGTGGTTTATTCCCTGTTTTGATGATATTTCTTGGTTAATAACAAATTTATGGGTATTTAAACACCCCTTTAAGCTAGAAAACATAAATTCTGGTTTACAGTAGTGTATGGCCTTAACAAAGCAGCTGAAAGGGAGCCTTTATGGAATAGTTTGAGACAGTATCACAATAATGTCAATGGCCCTTGGTTAGTGGGGGTGATTTTAACACAATTCTTGCCAGAAATGAAAGAATCGGGGGAGCCTAAGTTACTAATGCTGAGATGAGACCACTTCTGCAGGTGGTACAGGACTGTGAACTAGCTGATCTGGGGGCTAGATGAGCTTTCTTTACCTAGACAAACAAGCATGAGATGGGGTCCAAGGTCTACAGCAGAATTGATAGGATGTTGGTTAATGATGATTGGACTATCACATTTCCTGATAGCTATGTGCATTACTTACCTGAGGGGATGTTTGATCACTGTTCTGCAATTTTTAAGATTGAGGAGGAGCCTAAATGCAGAGGTGCTCCTTTTAAGTATTTTAATATGTGGTCTTTATCACCAGATTATGAAAATATCATTAGAACTGGTTGGCAAAGACAGGTTAAAGGGACTGTATGTTTCAAGTGGTTAAAAAGTTGAAAGGCTTGAAATATGATTTAAAACAACTGAACAAGCATCAATTTGCCGATATTGAGAACCTGACTCATATTGCAGAGATCTCTATAAAGCAGTTCCAAGAATGGTTGATTCAGGATCCTATGAATACTGATCTTTGTGCTTCTGAAAGAGAATATGCTAAGAAGCTGGAGGATTTGAGCAAAGCTAGGGATATTTACCTTAATCAGAAAGCTAAATGTGAGTGGATGAAGCTTGGGGGATGATAATACTGCGTTCTTCCATGCTAATATCAAAAGGAGAAGAGTAAGGAATAGAGTATTCCATATTAGGGACTCTAATAATAAGTTGTGTACTAAACCTGATGATATCCAGCAGGCTTTTGAATCCTATTATACATCCTTACTTGGCACATCTACTGGAGTAAGCAAGCTCAATACTAGGATTGTTCAGACTGGTAAATGTTTGAACAAGGAGAAGTGTGATATTTTTAATGCTCCTATCACTGCTGAGGAAATCAGAGCTGCAATGTTTGCTATACCGGGTACCAAAGCCCCTGATGGCTATAGCAGTCAATTTTTCAAAGATAATTGGAGAATTGTTGGCCCTGACATTATTTCAGCAATAAAGGATGTGTTTCGGTCGGGTCAACTATTGAAGCAATCCAATGCTACTACTATTACTTTAATTTCTAAGGTTGAGTTGCCAAAAACTGTGCAACAGTTCAGGCCTATAGCCTGCTGTAACACCATTTATAAATGTATTTCCATGGTTCTCTATGCTAGACTTGGGAGTGTGTTACCTGAGATTGTTAGCCCTTCACAAAGTGCCTTTGTAAAAGGGAGAGACATTGTTGGCAACATTATGATATGCAAGGATTTGATCAAATTGTATAAGAGGAAAGCCTGCTCACCCAGAATCCTTATGAAGCTTGACCTGCAAAAAGCTTATGATTCTGTTGAGTGGTGCTTTTTGGAGGAGATGCTATATGCTCTGGGTTTCCCTCCTAATTTCAAAATGCTTCTGACTCAATGCGTGACTACCCCCACTTACACAATATCTCTGAATGGAGATAACTTTGGTTTCTTTAAGGGAAAGAGGGGCCTCAGGCAAGGAGACCCACTCTCCCCTCTGCTGTTTACTCTCTGCTTGGAGTATCTCAGCAAGATTCTTATAGTGGTCTAAAAGCATGAGAAGTTTCATTATCATCCTTTATGTAATAGGACTAAGCTCTCACATCTATGTTTTGCTGATGACTTAATTTTTTTTGCAAAGGTGACAGGACGTCTATTAAATTGATGCTGCAAGCTTTTGATTATTTCTCCAAAGCAACTGGGTTGGTGATGAATAGGAGTAAGTCAAAATTTTACTGTAATGGGATGGATGAGCATCTTATTCAGGAGTTTGAATGTGCCTCTGGTATGAAGAGGGGGACAGTACCTTTCAAGTATCTTGGGTTATGTGTCTCCCCAAAAAGATTGTCTGTACTTCACTGCCACTGTTTGGTGGAAAGGGTAGTGGAGAGGCTGCGAGGATTGGGTGCTAGAAAATTGTCATATGCAGGCAGGACAGTTCTTATCAAAGCAGTACTCTCTACTCTTCATAGCTATTGGGCTCGAATTTTCATCTTGCCAAAGACTGTTATCAAGAAAATTGAAGCCATATGCAGGGCTTACCTATGGCATGACAATGAGAAGAAGGAAAGTCCTTCTATGGTTTATTGGGAGCACATTTTTAAACCATTGAAACAGGCAGGACTGGGTTTTAAGGATTTACATTACTGGAATGTTGCTACCATTGGTAAGTGTGATTGGTGGGTGGCTAATAAGGAGGACCATCTGTGGGTTAGATGGGTTCATGCAGTTTATATTAAACAGTCTCAATGGAAGGATTATAAACCTGGGATGGGAAGTAGTTGGGCTTGGAGGAAGGTCTGTCAAGTTAAAGAGATGCTTAAGCAACTGATCTTCTTACCAGGCTCTGAGTACAGTATCTAAAGAGTTTATTCATGGCTTAAACCAGATAGTGAAACTATCCCTTGGTACCCCTGGATGATTAATATGTGGATTGTCCCTAAGCATAGCTTTCTGTCTTGGCTAGTGGCTCGTGAGAGACTACTTACACATGATAGGCTTGTTAAAATGAATGTGATACAGGAGAATGTTTACTTTATTTGTGGATTACATGAGGAGAACCACTAGCACCTGTTCTTTGAATGTATTTATAGCAAGAAATGCATTCAGCTGGTTGCTGAATGGTGTCTGGTTGATTTGCCTTGTACTGGATGTATTCAGTGGTGGGTAGATTGGAGGCATTCATCTGCCTGCAGGAAGAAGATTATTGCCCTGATTTTGGCTTGCAGTATGTATCAAATTTGGCATGCTCGGAATATGTGCAGGATTGAGGGCTATGTTCAAAGACCAGAGAGAATGGGGATGAGTATTAAGCAGGAAAGTATTCGCAGACTGAAGTAGCTAGAGATTAGTTGTAAGGAGACTAGAGTCTTGCAGTGGCTTGATTACATTTTGAACTGTTGAGTCAGATACAAATTGTTTTTGTGTCTGATAAAGTGTGATGTAATTGTGGGACTTTTTATATGGTTATCAATGAAATGCTTACATTTTATCAAAAAAAAACACCCCTTTTATTTTATTTACCACTTTCCCGTTTAGTTACATTTGCATGAATTTTTGACACATTCCTATTCATCCTTGGTTAACACATACGATATCGGTTTAATCCGGGTACGATGATACATGTGGACTAATTACAAAGCAATGAAATTAATACACTTAGTTCATAACAAACTTCTTTCTTTCCTTCCTCTTTTATTCTTGCCTTAACCATATCGCATGTCATCCTTGGCTAACATACGTACCATGTCGACTTAACTCGAGTACGGTGACAAAACGGTTACGCGTACACATTTTACATTTTTACTTGTAAACTATGCATGTCAAGCTTGCAAATGCGAATCCGACGAATAGTATTACCAACGCAATGGTAATTATTCCGAGTCATGCAAACAAAACTTGAAAACATTCAGTACAAAAGCGGTTTTGACAACCTTTTTAAACAACAAGGACGCACCTCTTGGATCGCATTATGGCTCACGCCCTAAGTGGTTGCCTGTGTTTCATCTTTCAAAACCTTATTAGAGCTCTTTGCATCGCCAACAGGCTGGCACCCCAATGGGCTGTCCGATGCTTTTGTTTCTTTCTTTTCAAGCACTTGTTTAGGACGTTTCTGATTACGGTTAAACCTAATGCATCGTGGATCAGATTAATGAGTCAGCACCTCTTTTATACTTTGTCACTTGACGTCTTTTTAATAAATGGATCGTGTTAAGCACCATAACCCGAACTTGGTAAACGGATGTTTAATTTCCATTTTGCATGCAAATCAACCTTAAATCCAACTTTGTCATTAATTTCGTGATATTTGGATAAACATATCGACTTAGCAATTCTTCACATGTTAGGTTAAACTAATGGATGCGCGTTCATGAATTTAACCCAGTTTATCAACTTTTGCACTTAGAAACCACGATCGATCAGTAGAGACCGCTAGAGCAGGTGAGATTGGGTGCTCGATTAAAGAGCTTCCCAATACGTACCCTCAGCCCTTAGTAAGAACCTTTAGATAGTGGACGACCTTATCCATGGCAACGAGAGTCATTCTAGGCATAAAATACTAAAAGGGGGCGAGTCAAGTACCGCTTCATGCTTTGTTTGACTAAGGTATAAAGTGGATCTCGAACTGTGTCCAAACACTGCAAAATTGCTTGGTGGCGACGCCAAACATCTCTTGCTCGTTTTGAGACCTTCATCGAGATGAAACCCTCCGATCTAAAATGATCCGGTCGAAAGCATTCATACGTCCCCGAGCGTGGCTTTTTGGACCGCTGTCGCGCCCACCAGACAGTTACACGGGTGGCCCAGGTCCACAGTGGCCAACGTGCATAAATGCTAACCTGTCAATCCACTGCTCCCCATATGTTCGGAAATATCATAAGGATCACCACATATTTTGAAAACTCTAAAGGTCAGTCTCAATAATACAAGTGCTCACTATATGGTACGAGTGTAGTGATATGAAATCCAATAATAACGTGAAAGAGTAAAATGTAAGAGACACAAGCCACCTCCAATCACCGCTCCACCTCCAACTCAACCCGGTGACGGCATCGCAACACCGCGACCATCAGCCGGACTGTAGTCTGTAAAGGTGCCCGTGATGCGCACAGAATACCGAGCCCGACCACTAACCAGACCCCTGCCATATTCGTGATGCCACACGAATCCCTCCATCCTCAAGCCATAAATGTGCACGTCCTCCTTGGAGTGGGAAAATCCAAAGAACAATCCGAGCATAAGAGGGTCTTCCCAACCGCCTTACGTCTCCTCAACAACAACACAACTCCACCAACCTCCACCAATATCCACCAACATCCACAAGATACACAATATTCACAATATGCCAAGTATTATGCTTTCTCATTCACAAAAGGTTATGATGTATGCTACTTTCACATGTATAATGAATGTCAAGCATGCCATATCTCAATTCACCAACAACCACTACTATTCTCAAGGTCAAGGTTACCAATTATTATGTAATAATGTAATTCTACCAACTACTAAAATTAATGACAATAAACACATGAGTAAACAATCATATTATCAAGACTGAGTAGGAAAACCCAGGCTCTTAGCAAATCTTCAACAACAACCACAAACACTAGAATCCTCTTCTATGAAGTCTTCTCCTATATATAATCAAGAATTTCATATCATAAACATATTCTACCACAATAATAGATACATGATCCCTTACTATAACTATTTAATTACGTAAATCCCCAATAAAAAACCTAAAAAAACAAAACCCCCAATTTCCCACAAATCCTAGGGCTTTGTCAACAATAAATTAAAAGAGAAATAAGACTATCAACTTACAATTGGAATAAAAGCAAGAAAGACTCAAACTTGATGAATAATTCCTTCAAATCTAGGACTGGTCTCCTTGCTAGGAGTTTAGGGATGTTTCTAGAGAGGTTATAGAGGTTTATGTGTCTTTAAGAGAGAGAAAATACTGTTCACACGTATTTATAACTACACGGACCGAAAATCAAATATTTAGATCTTAGCCGGTTCACTCGGTCGAGTGCTCGGAAGCACTCGCTCGAATGCACCAGACTTGGTCGAGTGTACCAGCAACTTGGCCGAGTGACACCAAAATAGGATCTGGGTTTAACCTAGATGGTACTCAGTCCACTCTACTCGGTCGAGTGAGTACCACTCGGTCGAGTACTTATTTGTACTCGGCCGAGTGCACTACTAGAAATCAAGGGTATTACAGTCTCCCCCCTTGAAAACAAACTTCGTCTCCAATTTTCACCCCTGACCTGCACAAAACACTTCTAACACCACTCTCTATGACATAACAACGTCCCAATGGAAAAGTCTCTTCGACACATGGCACTCACGTGCCCGACAAGTTACGTCAACTAGTGACCAACGTAGCCAACAAAACAACTTTAAAGGTTAAATACACTCATCAAAACAAAGTGTGGACATAGGCCACCCGCACGCCAATCTGTGGACATATGGCAGTATAAAAGCCAAGTTCGGTGACGTAGAAATGCTTTCCACCGGATCGCTTTAGATCGGTCGATTTCGACTCGATGAAGGTCTTAAAATGATGCAGAGATGTTCGGATTCGCCACCAAACAGTTATGGGATTCTTGGAAACCGTACGAATCCACTTTGTACCTCGCTCAAACGAAGCAAAAAGCGGTGCTTGACATAGCTACTCAGGAGAAGGACTCGTCCCTCTTTAGCATCCTATCGCTAGAATGACTCTCGTTGCCATAGAAAAGGTCGTCCACTAACCAAAGGTTCTAAGTGAGGGGTGAGGGTACGTATTGGGAAGCTCTTTAACCGAACACCCAATCCCGCCCCCTTTAGTGGCCTCTACTGATCGATCATATTTATTTAAGTGCAAAAGTTGATAAAACTAGAAAACGCATGAATGCGCATCCACAAGTTTAACCTAACGTGTGAGAATTTGCAAAGTTGGTTTATTTATCCAAATATCAAGTAATTGATGTCGAATTGGATATAAGATTGATTTGCATTCAAAAACAGAAATTAAACATCCATTTCCCAAATTTGGGTTATGGTGTTTAACGCGATCCCGTTTGTTATTCAAAAGAATGAATAAAATAAAAAGGAAATTAGATAAAAAAAAGTGGAAGATAATGTGATGAAATATGTAAGAGTGTTTGATAGTTACTTTGTTCCAAGATGCATTTGGATTTGTCCGTAGTCGGGAATCATCTTAAATGAGTGCTAAAAAAAGGAAGAATAGAGGGATCTGCTATCCTCTTGGGGCGCGAGCCAGTAGGCGACCCAAGAAATGCATCCTGATTTTTGGAAAAGTTGCCAAAACGTGTCTGTGTTGCGTATTTTCGAATAGTGTTTGCATGAGTCGGAGTAATTACTATTGTATTAGTAATACTTACTGATACCGTCGTCAGGTACCAAAAATAAATACCTATGTACAACTAACAGAAGTCAGCGGTAAGTAGGGTCGATCTCCACAGGAAGGCGGTCACTATCTACTTGTCAATTCGGTCTGTCCATGGTCACGAAATGGGAGTTTTAATTGTTTGAACTAAACTAATCAAGATTAGAGGAAGAGAATTAAGGGTAAGAGGAATTAGCAAGAGATAGAGAACTAGGATTTTCGGGTAATCAATGAACGTCAGTTAATTGCAACTAAGATCACAGATCGGTCGATGTGTCGGTCTAAGGAGCAACAAATATCTCCTTTCGGTCTCAATTCGCCCTAAAATACTATTAGCTTAGCTTCCGCCCTCACTAAAGCATCTTATTGTTCACTGCGGGTCTCACCCCTTCCAACCTTCCGGTCTAGGTCAAGTCTTACCAAGGTTAAAAAGGATAAGTGCATCGATTCAATTAGCTAGATACAATTTTGAGCAGTGATTAACAACATAGACATAGCGACAGTGAAAGATCTGTAAACTAATTAGCAATTAATAACAATCCATTGACTCCCCTAAATCCTAGCAGGGGAATTAGCTAGACATGCATAAGAAAAGAGCAAAAGATGAGAAAGAAACAAACGGTGCAAATTAAATAAAGTGAGTAAAGGGAGAGAGAAAGTTACAGATTAAGATCCGGCAACAATAAAAAAAAGATGTGTTTTAACAGTGAAAAGAGAGAAATAAAAGTATCATAAGTGGTGAAAGAGGAGTCAAGGAACGGTGTCCAAGATGATTGTGACCTAATCCCGACTTCCTTTATATAGGGAAGTCATTATTAACATAAAATAAACCTAACACGGGTTAAAAATCCCGAGTATATAAGCTAATCACTCGATCGAGTAACTTTATATCACTCGATCGAAAAAATCCAAGCTAAAAGCTCTCGATCGAGTGCTTTAGGTACTCGATCGAACACTTATTAAAAAGGCACCATTCGATCGAATAGAAAAAGGAGTCGATCGAACACAATTGTACTCGATCGAGTACTTTCCAGCGCACAATTCCTACTTCGTGCACTGAACTTCAAATGGCAGCCATTTCTTCGCTACTTGGGCAAACAGGGTGTTTTCAGTGGAGTTGGAAAGCTAAGAGGACAAGCTTTCATCTCCAATTGAAATCACCTGAAAATATGCTGTATAACTCGTGATATGACTCTTCAAAGTAGGCACTAGTAATTTGAAGTTCTTCCTTTGCTCGGCTAGCTGTCTTACTCCTTAGCACATCTCAAAATAGTAGTCTTAAGGCTCCGACTCAACTCATCTCCTAAATGCATGCATAAGAACATGTTTTAGGCTTGATTACACTCCTTTTCGATTCATACCTTCAAATAATACAAGACAAACCAAAGTAGCCAATTCCGGGGACATTTGTAGCTAAACACTACACAAAATGCATAGAAATGCGTGCAAATGAAGTACAAAATACTTATATAAAATGCACGCATCACTTACATTCGAGTTCAGATTTGCAAGTTTGAAAAGTATAGTTTACAAATAAAAATGTAAAATGTGTATGCTTAGCCGTTTTATCACCGTACTCTAATCAACATGGTATTTATACCAACCAAGGGTGATATCAATTATGGCTCAAACGAAAGAAACAAAACAAAAGAAGCGTAAAGTAAAATAAAATGTTTGATATGAAGTAATTATGTTGAGTTCATTTCCTTGTAATTAATCGATATTTATCATCGTACTAGAGTTAAACCGACATGATATAAAGAACCAAGGATGATTATGAATATGACTAAAATGGTTTGTAAAAGATAAAAAAAAGGTGAAAGGTGAAAGAAAAAGTGCTTGAAGAATCATAAATTTTTAATTAACCAACGAATATTGTCGAAACTCGGATTTAACAGACATGGTATAATTAACCAAGGGCAATTTTGGAGATGGTTAAAATTGAATCAAAGGAAAGAAGATAAAATAAAATGAGAAAACTCGTAAAGGAAAAAGAAAAAAAATCAAAGGAAGAACGAATTTAAGCACGAACCGACTCCAACCAGGGAGCTCCTTGGGGCGCGGGTCATTGTGTGAGACAACGACGCCCCTCACTCAGGTTAGAGTCGTGTTTTGACTCGTTTATTCCATGTTTGAATCGTGTTATGCATTGGTCATATTTATAATATCATAAAAACAATAAATACATGAAATAAGTGAGTTGTTTTCACCCTTAAACTTACATGTTATGATGTTTGCGAAGTAGACAACTTATGAGACGGTTTTCTCGTTATACGACTACTCTGTAACAAAATGAGTTTAAAAGTGTACCTTTAAAAATGATTTTGTTTTGAAAATATGTTTTTTGAAAACATATTGATTAATGTTGAGTTGGTCGAATGGGTCGGTCCAGTGCGCGGCGACGGTACGAAAAAAAATATGTAAGGATTGTGTTTTCGATCGGTAGGTCGAAAACACGTGTCGATTTTTTTGACTTAGTAAGTCGAGAGGTCTAGAAGGTTAAGGGAGAGTTGAAGGGGCAGAACGCTCGCGTACCCTAAAGAGGTGCATATGAGGGGGTATTTATAGAGAAATGGGGATGGTAGTAAGTCACTTGAGTTTGATTGGTGTCTAAGGATAGCCACTTGAGGCACGAGCACGCCAGCAGTGGAAAGTGACGTCTAGTCCTTTTTAAATTTGGACGTGACTTTTGCTCTATCTAATGTTTGGTTGGTTTGATTTGTGGTGTTAACTATGATGTCTTGCAAGATTGTTATGGAGTGATATTTAGGTGTTATTTAGGGTGGGTATTTTGTGCTTGACTCGGGTTTGGGTCATGTTGAGTCAGGATTTGAATTTTGAATCGCTTTTTAGCCCGGTGTCGATTTTGACTCTAATTAGTATCATTTTATTGCGAATGGCATGATAAAACCATTCATGGCATTATTTTAGATTTTTGAGACTCGAGTTGACTCAGGTTAACTCGGGTTGTGAATTTCTGAGTCGGTTTTGGTTCTGAAGTCGGTTTTAACTGTAAATGTTGTTGTTTTTATTGCAAATTAAGTTAGAAAACCATTTTTTGAAATTATTTTTCATATCCAAGTAATGCAGCAAACCATCTCACATGCATAGCCAATCCACGCACGCATATCAAAACACGTTGTAATCTAATCATCATCGGGTGTTTTTTGGAAGGTGAAGATACTCGGTATCTACAGAGCCCCCACTTTGACTGAGGCTTGGACAGGGCAAAAGTCAATGTATAGCCCCCAAGTCAATCGATGATTACAACCTGAAGACTATTGGGACGTCGAGGCGACTCAAAAGGGTTTGAGCCAAGGACCTGCCGCCAGGAAGGGCGACGTCGAGGCGACTCGGGATTCGAGTCAAGGACGGCCATCGAAAAAAGTCTAGAGTCTGTCGACCACCGATGCGGGTCGTTTAAACTCCATTAGACTACGTATAAAGGCTTGCCAGCCATAACAAGACATCATACCTAGAATATCTTCTGGAGGATGCGCAGTAGAGACTTGATCATCGAAGAGCTAAACAAGAGAATCTAATGGTGCTGAAAGAATGCTATGGATCTTTATGGGATTCATGTTAGATGTTTTATAGGGAGCGTAGCAGGTATTATTGAGTGGATCTAGAATAAAGAATCTAGGAAATATGTTGATATATAGCAACCTTGTGAGTTTAAAGGGTTAAGACTTAGAGCGTTTAAGGAAATTCCTAATGGTTGAAAGCTTAAAAACCCAAGGGACTAAGGAGCTTAAATTGTAGGTCGATATTGGATATGCTTAGGGAGCCTAAAGAGGTTTCTCTAAAATAGTTCAAAGGAGATGAGGAAATATAAGAAAAGGCGAAGGAGTCCAAGGGAGATATAAAGTGTCTAGGCTAGATAACTTAAGGGTTAACTGTGTAGCTAAAAGTTTCTTTGGGTTCTAGGTTGGGGATAAATATCCTAGGTGTTTTAGGGTAGTGACTTCTTTATCATGTTGATGTTTAGAGGCTTGGCTAAGGAGTAATGAACTCTAGCTTTCTCGGGGCCATAAACGAACTCCGTTGGGATAAATCATCTTACCAAGGCTCTCTGGAAAACCATTTAGGGAGAATGCTGCTTCGGGATCATGAATCATGGTTCGAGGATCTTCGAAAGACTTGTGTGACTATCATTTGAAAATCATCAATCGCTGCGGAGTTACAAACATGCCAGGACTCACTAGCCAAGCACGTGGGCGGGTTGGCGTTTGCTTGGAAGAACTCAGTACTCAGTTGGAATGTGTTTTTCTTCTCAAGATCATCTTCATGGTTAGTGACTTCCTAGTCTCATAAACATATCACGTAGGCACGCAAGCATATAAGCACGCAAACATGTTAGCAATTAGCAGGTAATATCTCACGTGAGAGGAGATAGAAGTTTTGAGAGTTGTGAAGCTTAAGATTGAGTGTTGTTGCTCGTAGATCCATGATTTGATATATTTGAAAAAGCGTGACTTCTCATGACATTGGCTCACACGGACGCAGAATGACAAACTGACAAACAGACTGACGTGAACGTGATACAAACTCGAGTTCGACACGACACGAGGGTGTGATTTGATTTAAAACTTTGTCGTCTAAGCTAACCAATAAAAACAATATTTATAATCTTAACTAACTACTCTTAGTAGAGTGGCAAGTAAATGTCGGATCCCAAAGGGTGGGTATTGAATCAAGTTATCGGTTGTAGAGAGCTATGTCTTAGGGTGTCACAAATTGGGTTGAGATTGAAGGTTGTAAACTAAACTACTTAACAATGAAATGTAAAGAAATGAAAGCAAATCAAAGCAAGTAAAAAAATAGAGTTTGTAAACAATTGATTAAGGCACTAGGGTGTCATGGGTTTATAGGGTATTCATGGTGGAGATCATACAAAAATGTTTACATAGTTGCAAGCAAATTATTGTTGTAGTGGAATCTAGTTAGTTTATGTCTTACAATTCCTAGGAAGATTTGGGTCCCGGAGCCGAGTCAGTCAAGACTGTACAACAACTACAAGTCGACTTAGTTTCTTCCTATTTAACTATATGCATGGTGTAACAAGCCTTGAGTTAGTTTATGTCTTACAAGTCTTGTTGAATGGATAAGTGATTCATGAAAGGTTGTTAATCAAGCAATTCATCAAGCATAACATGTGCATAAGTTGAAACTACACAAAGCAAGCAATCTTATGAAAACATATAATATTAAGTATAGATCTACCCCCATGTTTTAATTCCCCTAATCCGCCATTAACCCTAGCTAGGAGACTACTCACTCATGGTCATGGTAAACATGCTAATAAGGGTGTCAATCATATTAACAAGGTTAAACATGGTGAATGAGAAATAAATAATTAATTAAGCAAAGGGTAAAAGAGATTATGCCAACTTAAGGATGATCCAAATTATAAGCAAAGAATAATAGAAGAATAGTTGATGAATGATGAAGAGTTGTCAAGTCTTCAATAAACCCCAAATAGTCCTCAAATTACCCAACTAAATCTAAGAACACTTGAATGATTAAAGAGGAATTAAGATTTGATTAATATTGAATTAAGTAAATACAACTTGATTAATAAGATCTACTAAACTAAATTGGTAAATTACTTGATTAAAACTTGATTATTAATATGCAAACTTGATGATCAATACCCTAACATAATTGGGTATTTATACTAAGTATAAGTATTAGGGTAACTAAGGGCTTAAATGACGATTACGTTCCTAAGAAGGAGATTAGTGCCTTGAAAGTCCCATAAGGAGCTGCCCGACTTGTCCTTGATGTATGCTCGAGCTGCCCAGGGACCCGCTTGACTTGACCACGGGACGCCCGGATTGTGGTTAGGGACACTCGTCCTGAGTTCGGGATGCCCGGATTGTGGATCAGCTTTTCTTATTCTTCTTTTGTCTGGCTAAGGATCCGTGGGGATCGTTGAGGGGTCGTAGGGGTCTTCATCATTGCCCATTCTACTTGTTTTATTTACTTAGGCCTTTAGTATTGGTCTCTTCTTTGTTGCTTGGTCATTAGATGCACTCCATTTAGCTCTATTTTGCTCCATAAATGCAAGGCTAGCAATCCTCTCCTCCCAAGGACACAAAACCTCAAAGAATATGCAAAGTAGGGAACTAAAGATAAGAAACGACCCTAATAAGCACTAGAAAGCATAGAACGAGGCTAGTTCGGGGACTAAATATGCACAAATATGAGTCACATCAAATATCTCCAAACCGAACCTTTGCTTGTCCCGAGTAAAGAGGTGACTAAAACTATGACCTTTATTAACAATACTAGCCGATGTGAGACAATTAGTGGGTCTCACTCTGCCCCTTCAACTCACAACAAGACATCTATGAGGTAAGATGCCTTCTTGTAAGGCAAGGTGGGGATTGCCAAAATGGCGATGCATCCTAACATTTAAGCACAAAAGATTAAGTAAGGGATGCATCTACAAAAAGAATAGCCACTTTCCTCATCTAGTGGCCGAAATCATCTAAAGGGGAAGCAATATAAGGTTACACATTTTTTTTAGATATCATTTCTCCAAGTTACTAAGTCTAAAAGTATACCAACAAATCACCTCCAAGTTATGTCAAACTAGGTTAATTTTTTCCACAATCGCTAAATGCTTTCGTCAAGAGTGGACTCCCTATGGTGTTAGAAACACTGTAGGATCACGGAATTCCCCCTCTTGCCTAGACAAGAACATGGGTCGTCCCCTCTCCACCATGCAACAAAGAAAGGATCATCAATGGATAAAAGGGATTAATATGTTTTGAGTTTTACAATTGTAGTTTTCTTTTGATTTCCCCCCAATTTATTGTGGTATTTGTCTTTTGAGAACATTTCTTTACCATTTTTGAGGTTTGGCAATTTTATACTTGGCAATTCTTTTCGATTTTGCATTCTTTTTGAACATTTCAAAGTAACCCCATTTTGTAGCAATCGTACTTTTATTGAAGCATAGGAGTCTATTTTTGCTACTCTTTTTATTGATGCAATTTTTGCAAACTTTTTGGCTTTGACTTTGGTACTTGAACTCAAATTGGAGATTATTGTGCCCATTCCCTTTTTGTTGGCAAAACATGATGATAGAAATGAAAGAACGGTTGCATGGCTTCAAAGGTCACCTTTGAATAAATGGTAGCCAAGGAGTTATCACACCACAAAGTACTCTTGACTAGGCCTTTGTCCATGGCTCAAAAGATACTAGTTATGACACATCCTAGGGTGTCTTGAGGGTATTCTAGCAAAAACAAATCTCAAGGAGAAAAATTATATACAAGGGCCTATATACACTTGCCAAGCTTCCCAACTAGGCAATTTCACAAAATTTTTCTAATATGCAACTATATGCCATGATGCAACTAGCATATATACACATTTTTGAGTTAGATATGGTTAGAATTCCCCATCCCCACACTTAGAATGGACATTGTCCCCAATGGACAAAACAATAGGGAATTGTGCAAGTGCAATGAAATGATGCATGATTCTATACTAAATGAAAATTATATGTGGAATATTTACATGCGATAAATATATACATGTGATGCAAACTAAGCTAAACTATATGATGCATGCTTTTTATTGTTCGAAGATCAAATTTAGATTAACTCGCATTCCCTATGAGTGAACTTCCCCAAACCGGACAAAACACTATTTCTAGTGCAAAAAGAAGGGAAGTTCATTCACAAGGCATGAAATGCAATGCACGAATGAAATTTGTCATTTTTGATTCTTTGTAGTGGGAGCAAAATGATAGACACCTCAATGTGACCGAGGTGGGAGTCCTTTGAGTGGTGCTAGGACTCCAAACTCAAAACTACCCAGAGTCCAAAGTGACTCTCTAAATGATACAAGTTAAAAAGTATACAAGTTATAGAAACATGAGACAAAAACAAAGCAAAAGGAGGGGTAGGAGACTCACAATGGAATAGGTCAATACTAGCATAAGCCAACAACCCCACACTTGTGATGTCCTCCTTCGTGCTTTGTCAACCATCAATTGTCGCTCATCGCGACATCGTCATCATCAACCTCCATGGAACCAGAGGTTTCACCAACATCTTCTTCACTAGAACTAGAACTTTTCTCTTCATTATCTTTATCATGGCAAGACCCACTACCTTCCCCGCTCTCATCATCAACATCCTCCACTCTTCTTATTTCCCGATCATCCCATTTCTTCATCTTGAGAAGCATTAGGAAAGAATACTTTCCTATCCACCCAATTTGGCAAAGAACTCGAAGGATCAAGGAGCCCTTGCCTAGCAAGATGGTAGAGGGGTGGATATTGGGCATAGTAGGAATTCACCTAATCATTTTATGCTTCCTTATGCATATGTTGCATTAATTGTGTCAAATAGTCATTGCCCGCCACAACATTAGTACTACTCAATGTGAACTCGTGGTAGGCAAAGGCATATAGTGGTGTAACAATGGAGGAGGAGGGCTCTTCACTTGAACTTTTTTGTTGCTTGATGATGCGCTCGGTACTTTCGGAAACGGGAATAAGGTAGTTGGTTCGGTGGGTGGAGATGCGACAAATTTTGCTTGGCAAGACAATGCAATTGGCATCCTTGATGAGCCAATCGTACTTTTGGTCTAAGATTTCATGCTTGATCCATAGAAATTTGTGGATCAAATTGCTCATATCAAGAAAGTTGCTTCCTTTAACCGATTTGTAAGTGTTGTCTTTGTTGAATTCCGGGTTAAAGTGGTTTGCCAATCTTGTCACCAAGCCTCCATTTATAATGAAATCTGAGCCATCTTTCCCATTAGCAATGTCCAACCATCTATTAATCAATAATTGAAGAATATTGTACTCACTTTTGGACTTCCCACCAACATTAAAAAAGGACTCAAGGTAGACAAAGTCTAATTTGGTCAAGTGATTGACTTCTTTTCTAGCAATCAAAGTGTTAGCCACGAACTTGTGCCAATACCTAATACCCGGATGATGAATGTACAAGGCATGGCACTCCCGGAAGGTTGTGAACTCACGACCGGTGATGGATTGCCAAAGGGGTTTGGCATCAAACTCCAAAGGCTTCTTGATGAATCGGTTATCGTTCTTAAGCCCAAACACTTTACCAAAATCACTTTTATGCATTGTTCTACTCTTGTTTTCGAGGCGGAATTCGACATAATCTCGAGTCTTAATTCTATACTCCTTCAAGGAACTAATGAATTCTAATGTCAACGAGGGGTATGTTAATTCATTCATTTCAAAGACGGTGGATAACCCCATAGACTCGAATAATGCCTTTGTTTGCTCAAGAACACCCAATTTACCCAATGCGTCTTGACATACAAATTTAGTAGCTAAAATCTTTTTCCTTGCTAGGGATTCGAATGCAAACCTATGCTTTTCGGAAATGAAAGTTACCTCCGGATAATTTTTCAATTGTTCCACCTCCAGGATAGAAGTAGTAGCTTCTTCGATAGCATTGATGGTTTTCGGAGTTTGCTCCCTTTGTTGAGCCAAGACCAATGCCTTTGATGCAAGAGCTTGTTGTCTCCTGGATAAAGTTGGTGTTTTAGTTGCCTTGTTGCCTCCTTTAGTCCTTGCCATGGCTATTCTCCTTTCAAATTAGTATCAACAAACCAAGTTTATGCCATGTTTATGCTTGAATGCTCCTTTCTTCCTCTAATTTCAATTGAATGCTCAATCAATTTGGGAATTTCGGATTTTCACCTAACCCTAGAAAATTCGATTGATTTTCTGAAGAAATTGATGTTTGAATGGTCTTATTGTTGATAAAGGAGTGGTTTATTTTTTATTTGAGCAAGTTTAGAATTGATTGTGGTGAATTTGGATGCGAAATTGGTGTTTTTGGTTGAGGTGATTGAAGGTTGAATTGAGGAAAATTATTGTGTTTCTGTTTGAAGAAAGGAAATGAAATGAAGAATGAAGGGTGAGTCTCGTGTTTTTTTTTATGTAGCAGGTAGGGACGGGCGTCCTGGGAGGAGCTCGGCCGGATTTTTAGACATTGAAAATTTAAGAGTTTGCTTGGCTTTGGGGGCAGCGTCCTGCAGATGAGACATGCAGATTTTTGCAAGGGACGCTCGTCTCGAGCTTAGGAAGGGCATATTTCTGTCCAGTGCAAATTTGACAATTGGAAGCACTTTCAGGACCCACGTCATGAGTTGAGGTCGAGCGACTTGAGCTGAGGGACGCTTGAGCTGCTGTCGGCTCGGGCAGATTTCTCTCCAGTGCAAATTTTCACTCGTGCTCCTTCCCCCAGTCCCCACAAGTTCAGGTATGCCCATGGGGATCTTCATCCCGCATCATTTCTTCTTTTTTTCTTTGTCATTTCGTCTTTGGTAGCATTACAAAGGCTTTGTTAGCCTAGGCATATGCTTCCCCTAACTTGATCATCAAACACTACACATTAAACAAACATTAAAATCCCTCCTAAACTTGCTCTCTTGTCACACAAGTTAATCAACAAAGCACAGTGCATTGCAAAAATTGAATAATGTACAAGTTAAAAGAAATGCAAGTTAAAATGGTTAGAATATTTACAAGTGGTGGTTTAGGGAGGACTCCACCAAACTTTCCTTCTTTCGAGAGGTGTCAAGGGGGTAAAGCAAAGACGTTGTTGATGTTGCTCAACGCCTTGAAGAAGTAGTCAAATGCTTGTTCATTGTCATGATAGAGATCTTGCATAGACCTTGGAACATTGTTGTCTTCATTCATGTAGTAGTCCAAGTCAAAGAGGTGATAAGGGTCTACATAGCCTTGGTATAGAGTCATAGCATTCCCAATGTATTGGTTAACAAGTCCTTCAAACTCGTCATCCCATAGACCACATACTTCTCTTGCTTCCTTCCCTATGTTGGGTGGATCATGAGTTGACAAGTGAAACTCTCGTTCCTTGTTATCATGGCCAATAAGGTCTCCATCTATACTTGTCATGGGTGAGCTTTGCAAGCCCTTATTCTTGTTATGAAAAATTCTATGCTTTCCGAATAGAGCTATTTCAACATCATCAATATCTTTCTTCCAATTGGGCGGTGTATCTTTGCCCTTCTCTTTGAGATTTCCATCTTTTCCTTGTTCTTTGAATGGAGATTCCATCTTCTTGTCGCCCTCTTGAGTATAGTGATTAATCATAAAGCATGGTTCAAACAAATTGGGAGCTCTCATAGTCTTATCAAGATTGAAGGTGATTGTTTCATCACCTGCTTCAACTGTGAGCATCCCGTGCTTTACATCAATCACCGCTCTGGCGGTGTGTAGGAATGGTCTTCCTAGAATGATTGGAATGTTAGAATCTTCCTCCTTATCAACAATGACAAAGTCCACCGGTACGAAAAACTTTCCAACTCTCATGGGCACATCTTCCCATACCCCTAGTGGTTTCTTTGTTGTCTCGTCTGCCATTTTTAAGGTCATGTTGGCGCACTTTATCTCTCCCACCCCTAGTCTTTTACATACCGAATATGGCATGACACTCACACTCGCACCTAGATCACATAGTGCCCTGTTGATTAGGGTATCACCAATGTTACATGGAATAGAGAAGCTTCCCAGATCTTTGAGCCTAGGTGGGGATTTCCCTTGAAGAATTGCACTTTTTACTTTTGTAATAGCAATGGTTTCCAACTTCCTTACGGACTTCTTCTTTGTAAGAATGTCTTTCATGTATTTTGCATAGGCCGGAACATGGTTAATTTGCTCCGTGAATGGTATAGAAACCTCTAAGTTCTTCACAATCTCCATGAACTTTCCAATTTGCTCATCAAACTTGGGCTTGGCTTGGCGACTTGGGAATGGAAGTCTAATCATTATAGGCTCTTTCTCAACTTCTTTAGCCTTCTCTTTATTTCTCTTCTTTGATGAGTCATTTGTAGTTGTTTCTACCACCTTAGGATTTATCCTCAATGGTTCAATCACATCACTTTGCTTGACATTCTCCTCAACAATATTCTCTTCAATTGGTATCTTTGGTCCCTCATATCTTGTACTACTCCTCAAGTGGATGGCATTGATGGTCTCATGTCTGGTAGGAGGATTACCTTGAGGAGGTAACTGTCCTTTTTGTCTTTGGGAACTAGAAGAGACCAATTGAGACAATTGAGTCTCAAACATTTTGGTGTGAGCAAGGATATTGTTGATGGTAGTGTCATTAGCTTGGCTATCAGTTTGCATTTGAGCAAAGAAATCTTGTTGACTCTTTTCCATTAGGAGGACCGCTTTTTGAAAATCAAAAGCTTGGTCATTGGGTTGATTGTAGTATGGTCTTTGAGTCAGATTTGTCATTGGAGGTGGTGTGTATGTGGGTTGAGGGTTTTGGATATTTTGGCTCTTGTATGAGAGGTTTGAGTGGAATTTGGTATTTTCATTGTAATAGTTGGAATAAGGGGTGCCATTCTTGTATGCTTGGAAAGCATTTACTTGCTCATTTGTTCCCTTACATTCGTGTTGATTATGTCCAAAGGTTCCACAATTCTCACACACTCCATTTGGGATTGAAGATGTTGCCACCATAGCATTGACATGTTGTTTAGGTGATTTAGAAGCTTCATCATGTTTGGCCATGGCTTTCTCAAATTTTATGTTTATGGTGTCAATATGGGCACTTATTTGGGCACTCAATTGTATGCTGGAATCAACTTCATGCCTCCCTCCCCTAGTAGCTTTTCTTGGCCCTACTATATTGATAGTTATGAACCGCCATTTCTTCGATCTTAGCCCATGTTTGGTTGTCATCAACCTCCGTGAATCTTCCATTAGAACCCATGTTGAGTACATTCCTTGAGTCTTCATATAAGCCATTCCAAAATTGTTGAACAAGGAACCATTCACTTGTCCATGATGAGGACAAGAGCGACATGTATCCTTAAATCTCTCCCAAGCCTCATATAGAGACTCTTCATCTCTTTTCTCGAACCCGGTGATTTGGGCTCTCAACATGTTAATCTTCTCCGGAGGATAGAACTCCTTGTAGAAGGTAAGTGCTAACTTCTTCCATGAATCAATTTCAAGGGTAGCCTTGTCTAGGCTCTTTAACCATTGATTTGAGGCTCCGATCAAGGAAAAAGGAAACAACACCCATCGAATTTGGTCTTGAATTACCCCGGTTTGAGAAATTGCATCACAATAGTCACAAAAAGTCTCCATATGTAGATGAGAATCTTCAGTAGGCATCCCTCCAAATTGACTTCTCTCAACTAATTGTATGAATGCGGATTTGCCAATGAAATTACCGGTTAAGTGAGGTGGTGTAGGAGTACCATTTGGTAGGTTCTACTCGGTTGGTATGGAATGAGATGAAAATTTAGGCATTGTGGGTTGGTTTTGTGGTTGGTTTTGAATTGGTTTCTCCTCTCCTTCTCTAGAAAAAGGGTTGGTAAACTCAACACTATTCGAATGGAGAACACCAATGTCCACAAGTTCTCTAATACACAAACTTGTTGAAGCCCCTCTAACGGTTCTTCTAATATTGGTTAAGGTTCTTTCAATCTCGGGATCAATAGGCAAAGGTCTACCTTGTGATCTCCTAGACATGCAGAAAGCAAACAACTAGAAAACAATTAAAACTACCTTGAGGTGTTTGACTTCCCCAAGGTTAAGAAAGACACACCTAAAAACAACAAATGGTAACAATTCAATTGAACACCGTCCCCGGCAACGACGCCATTTTTTATTTGATTTAAAACTTTGTCGTTTAAGCTAACCAATCAAAACAATATTTATAATCATAACTAAAGGACGGGTATTGAATCAAGTTATCGGTTGTAGAGCGCTATGTCTTAGGGTGTCACAAATTGGGTTGAGATTGAAGGTTGTAAACTAAACTACTTAACAATGAAATGTAAGGAAATGAAAGCAAATCAAAGCAAGTAATCAAATAGAGCTTGTAAACAATTGATTAAGGCACTAGGGTGTCATGGGTTTATAGGGGATTGATGGTGGACATCATACAAACATGTTTACATAGTTTCAAGCAAATTATTGTTGTAGTAGAATCGATTTAGTTTATGTCTTACAATTCCTAGGAAGATTTGGGTCACGGAGCCGAGTCGGTCAACACTGTACAACACCTACAAGTCGACTTAGTTTCTTCCTATTCAACTATATGCATGGTCTAACAAGCCTTGAGTAAGTTTCTATCTTACAAGCCTTGTTGAATGGATAAGAGATTCATGCAAGTTTGTCAATCAAGCAATTCATCAAGTATAACATATGCATAAGTGGAAACTACAACAAGCAAGCAATCATATGAAAACCTATTAGATTGAGTATGGATCTACCCCCATGTTTTAATTCCCCTAATCCCCTAATCCCCCATTAACCCTAGCTAGGAGACTACTCACTCATGGTCATGGTAAACATGCTAATAAGGGTGTCAATCATATTAACAAGGTTAACCATGGTGAATGAGGAATAAATAATTAATTAAGCAAAGGGTAAAAGAGATTATACCAACTTAAGGATGATCCAAATAATAAGCAAATAATAATAGAAGAACACTTGATGAATGATGAAGAGTTGTCAAGTCTTCAATAAACCCCAAATAGTCTTTAAATTACCCAACTAAATCTAAGAACACTTGAATGATTAAAGAGGAATTAAGATTTGATTAATATTGAATTGAGTAATATAACTTGATTAATAAGATCTACTAAACTAAATTGGTAAATTAACTTTAATAAAACTTTATTATTAATAAGCAAACTTGATGATCAATCCCCTAACACAATGGGGTATTTATACTACGTACAAATATTAGAGTAACTAAGGGCTTAAATGACGATTAAGTCCCTAAGAAGGAGATTAGTGTTGGGTTCATATACCTATTATTAAACTTTTCTAATGGTGAACTAATTAACATTTTAATATAAGTTCTTAAGATCTAGTGCATGCATAACTAAAGTAGAGATAAAAGAAGAAAACAATGGTTTTTACATTGTTGGTGGTTCGAAATTTAGGGCACAAATAAGGACACCTTTCTTATTTGTTCTTGAGCTTATAAATATGGATGATCCTCCAACCTCAAGTATAGAGATACTCCTTAAAAATTGCACCCAAGACTTCCCTTAAAACTTATATATTAATTAACTAGAATAATATATAAGATATCCTTAAGTATTCTAATGATATATATATTATTACACTAGTAATATTATGTTGTAATATTAGAATTAGATGAACAATTTAGCAAAGCTTCTAAAACTATTTTAGAGAGAGCAATGAGAACAATTTTCTCATAAAAAGAGAGGGGAGCCCGTTGGGGTGAGTCCATAAGCCAATGTGAATGAATGAATATTCCCTTACATTACGGCCCTATTTAACTTATATCGATTATATAACCTGATTTAACTTATTAAAATCGTAAATTAATACTAAAATCTAATTTTAGTCAAAGTTAATTATCATAACACTCTTAGGTCTCAAAAAATAGCCATTACTTAATTATTTTTTTGACAATAATTTTATGCTCATTTTGACCCTAAAATAATAACATTTATGAAATAAATCCAAATTAAATTACAATAATTTCAAAATTTAATTTTTAAATTTTTGAAAATTATGTAATATTTTCATGACACTCATAATATCAAAAATCACGGTTAAAATTTTCGAATTTATTTCGTGAAAAATGTAGTTGCGATTTATCAGTTTTATCAAATAAAACATCTAAAGTATATAAAAATTAATCTAATCAATTTTACAACTTTAGATCTGATAAGTGGAATATAAATTCAACCTAAAATAATTTTCTCATGCCCTGTAATTTGTTTTAGCTATTTATGCTAAAATAGTCACTATTTATGTCATTTTTACTCTAAAAATTCATAAATCATGCAAAATGAATCAAGTTCATCTTAAATTTTATACACAATTATTAGAATGTGCATGTGACAACATATTAAAATTTCATGGCCTGTTTCAAAGTTGAACTATATTTAACCATTTTACCTCCATTTAATTCATTTTTATCTCATAAAAATCATAAATCATGCAAAATAAATCAAATTTATTCAAAATTTTACATACAATAATTAAAATATTCATGTGAGGTCATATAAAAAATTCAAGGTCAGAGACTATGTTTAACTATTTTTAGCATTTTAAATACCATTTTAATCATAAAAAATATAATAAAATTACTAAAAATCATTAAAATGAGCAATAAAATAGCATAAATCATAAAAATGACCTAAATATATTTTAGGACCAGAATATATAACATGCATTTATGATTTCGTGGCTTTATCTATTAAATCACAAATTTTTAGTTTTTATTAAGTTACTAATAACTCGAAAAAACTATAAATCGATTTTGCATGCAACATCGTATGCTCTGATACCAATTGTTGGGTTCATATACCTATTATTAAACTTTTCTATTGGTGAACTAATTAACATTTTAATATAAGTTCTTAAGATCTAGTGCATACATAACTAAAGTAGAGATAAAAGAAGAAAACAATGGTTCTTACATTGTTGTTGGTTCGAAATTTAGGGCACAAATAAGGACACCTTCCTTATTTGTTCTTGAGCTTATAAATATGGATGATCCTACAACCTCAATTATAGAGATACTCCTTAAAAATTGCACCCTAGACTTCCCTTAAAACTTATATATTAATTAACTAGAATAATATATAAGATATCCTTAAATATTCTATTGATATTTATATTACTACACTAGTAATATTATGTTGTAATATTAGAATTAGATGAACAATTTAGCAAAGCTTCTAAAACTATTTTAGAGAGAGTAGTGAAAATGTGAGAACGTGAATAATTGAATAAAATTGAGAAAAATGAGAACAATTTTCTCATAAAAGGATAGGGGAGCCGGTTGGGGTGAGTACCTAAGCCAATGCATGGCCTCCTCTTTTTTATTTTTCTCTTCTCCAAATATTAGGTGTATAAGGCTAGAGAATTAGGGTAATGATCATGCTTGCCATCCAAAGATTAACAAACACATTAAACCTATTTTTCTCTTCAAAAACCTGTACCCTACATAAAATGGACTCCATTTTATTTTTGTGATTTTGTCAAATGTCATTTGTTAGGTCATGTGTCACACACCATGCCCATAACTAATTTTAATGCATATTTATACAAATAAATATCATTTCTTAATAAATTAATTACATATGACAAATTAGCTAGTAATTCATGATCACAAGTATAAAATGTGTCATATAACTATAATTCACAACATTTTGCAATTATAATTAATCAATCATTCTTAATTTAATTGTTTCACAAACAATAATAAATTCTAGTAATAAAATCTTTTAATTACTAAAATAAATCTTATTTAATCAAATTACAATAAGATTCAAAAATTCTCATTCACAAATGAATTGTTCAAATTTAAGGAATTGATTAACTTGTATCGATATACAATTAATCAACTTATCTATTAAGGGAATTGTCCTATAGGTGTGACCTTAAGGGATCAACGGATCATCACCGTCAAACGACAGTAATGTCAAACTCTAGTTAGCCAATCATTACTGATTAATGTTGATCAGTTGACTATATAATTGAATCATCCCTTACATATTCTTGTCTTGAGATTTAAACATGTGATCGCACTATTGTTGAGGACACATACTCCAACAATTAGTGCCTTGCAAGTCCCATAAGGAGCCGCCCGAGTTGTCCTTGATGTATGCTCGAGCTGCCCAGGGACCCGCTCGAATTGACCATGGGACGCCCAGAATGTGGTTTGGGACGCTCGTCCTGAGCTCGGGATGCCCGGATTGTGGGTCAGCTTTTCTTCTTCTTCATTTGACTGCTTTAGGATCCGTGGGGATCGTTGAGGGTTCGTGGAGGTCTTCATCATTGCCCATTCCACTTGATTTATTCACTTAGTCCTTTAGTATTGGTCTCCTCTTTGTTGCTTGGTCATTAAATGTACTCCATTTAGCTCCATTTTTATCCATAAATACGAGGCTAGCAATCCTCTCCTACCAAGGACACAAAACCTCAAAGAATATGCAAAGTAGGGAACTAAAGATAAGAAAAGACCCTAATAAGCACTAGCAAGCATAGGAACGAGGCTAGTTCGGGGACTAAATGTGCACAAATATTAGTCACATCAGGGTGACTGTGAGAGATTTCGCATATGTATGTGCAACTCCTAGCGAAGAAAGGGTGACAACGCGTATCAAATCCCTGAGGTAGAAGGCCCGCTTGGTCGAGGATTTGGAAAAGCACGAATCATATCATCTTCTTTGCACATCTTCGCCACCGTTTGCTTGTTTGAGATCCCTGCTTGAGGCGTGATGATTCGAAGAGTGAAACCAAGATCTTGCCATTGTCCAAACCGAGCACTAGGTTAAAGGTTGTTTATTTTGGGCTTTAGTTAGACTCAAAGAATGAAGGACGGGTAGCATCTAGAAAGAGAAGCCCCGAGAGTGAGAAGGTGGGAATTTGACAAAAGAAAGCATGGGGTGACGCCTCTAAGAAGGAGCCCCTAGTATAGAGGTATAGGATTAAGTTTGAGGCTGGGTGGGTTGGTTTTGAGGATTGATGGTGATGTGTGAGATTAAAAGGGGTTATCATAAGGGATTGGAAATAATGGCTTAAAAGTGATGGACTAGGAGTGATGGTTGACATGGGTAGTTGTATCCTTGTTAGAGGATTGCCTACGTATTCACGTGAAGTGAAATCAAACGAGACCGTAGTTCTTGCAGTGTGTGAGTGAAAAAGGGATTACAAATTGAAGGTGTGAAAGGGTTGTGGTTGTGTCTTTGAACGAAATAGGAGTGCATACATATTCACATGTTGCGAAATCAAATCAGATTGTAGTTCTTGCGTGTGTTAGTAATTGAAATTGAGGTGTATGGTTGCGTCCTTGAAAGACTGCTTATGTATTCACGTGAAGTGAAATCAAACCAGATCGTAGATCTGCGTCTGTGCCTAATCTAGCTGTTAGGACCTTAAAGTGTGAGGCTCACAATGGTAAATTCTCTTTGGTGACTCGAAAAATTGATTAGAGAGAATTCCCCTCGATTATGAGTCGAAAAGGTACAATTTGTGAAAATGTTCCTTATCATGTGAGCACACTAAGAAGTGGACCCTAATGGTAGATTGGGTATATCTCGTACAGGGTAGCAAAGTACTCAAAATGACTCCGTGCCTAGGTTAGGGTGAAAATGGTTTCGACATTTTGGTATGTGAAGTTTGGTAATAAGAGGTTTGTTTGACTGATAAAAATCTGAAACTTGTATTTGTGGTGTTTAGGATGATAGGTACGGCTTGCTTAGTGGTACGGAATGGGTCTTAGGCTTGATGTGGCCCGAGCACGAAAGGGTTGGTAAATAATGCAGGATTAGATTTCCATGTCTGAACCTTAAAGGTTAAGGTGTAATATTACGTGCTTGAGGGGAATCCTCAGAATTATAGATAGGTCTCTCTGTAACAGTCTCAAGAAGGACTTAGGGGTGAAGAAAGGTTGGGTGTCTTGTTAGTTGGCTAGTCTTGAGCTATGATTTTAGCTCTTTGATCAAGTTTTGGTGTTTTGGTATCTTGGAATTATTCATCCCGTATTTTATCGTGAAGAAAGGTTGGGTGTGTTGTCAGTTGGCTAGTCTTGAGCTATTACTTTAGCTCACGTTTTTGGTATTGTGGTGTCTTGGACTTATTGGCCTTGGATTTTGGTGTAAATTAAGGTTGGTTGTGTTGTTGGTTGATCAGTCTTGAGCTCTTATTTTAGCTCTTTGACATCATGTTCTAGTGTTCAAGTGTTTTGTACTCATTGGTCCTGGATTTTGGTGTTTCGGACTTATTGGGCTTGGGTTTGTCTCTGATACTTTTTTTTGGCTTCGGCCTTTTGAAAAAGGTTCTAACCATGTTTTCTTTTGATCTTGGCTTGGGTCTTGGCCTTGGCTTTTGGTTTTGCTTTGGCTTGGGTGAATTTCATTCTGGCTTTGGCTTTTTCTTTGGCCTTTTGCTTTTGCTTTTCCTTTGGCTTTGGGTGAATAGCTTTCGCTTTGGCCTTTTGGTGAATGGCTTTTTACCATGGCTTTCGTTTTGGCCATTTTGCTTTGGCTTTGGGTGAATGACTTTTGGCCTTGGATTTGGGTGAATTACTTTTGGCCTTTTGCTTCGGCTTTGGGTGAATGGCTTTTAAGTTGGGCCTTTAGCTTTGGCCTTTTATTTTGGCTTTCGATGAAAGGCCATTAGCTTAGGTTCTTTCTTTAGCTCTGGCTTTGGCCTTTGGGTGCATCGCTTTTGCCTTCGGCTTTGGCTTTGTGTTTTGAGATTGGCATGCTTTGTTCTATTCGAACTTTCCCGTCCTTTGATGGAGGGTAGTGCAGGTGCGGCGAGGACGTACCCGAGGATAAGAGGTTGGTACTTGGTGATAGGATCTTTTTGCGGGGAATGGGCTTGCCTTCCGTCATTGATCATAAGCAAGGATATATTATTGGTTTGTTATCTGGGTTCGTCGTAGAATCCCTTTGATAAAAGCTCGATCTAGATTGCCTCATGAAGTAAAGTTTCTATTGCCAGACATGGAATGGGTAAATAAAATGGACATGGAGTTTCGGGTCTTTTGCAGTTCAGATTGGGACATTACTCAAGTGTACTCATACTAAATCGGAATGTTTTTTTTTTTAATATCAAAATACTCAAATCAATTCTCGTTCTCACGTGAACGGTAAAGGAAGAGGAAAGAATATATGACCTGAAAGTTCTGCTTATATTTTGATAAATAAGAGGTTAACACAAACTCGAAGATCATGCGTGACTCATGGGGACAGCCCCTAGTTTGTCACTTAGGAATAGAAAGACAGACACTAGGATAAATGTGAGAAAGTCTAAGACTCGAACTCGAACTCGGACTCGATCCCAGATATGGACTCTTAATCATCACTTTCCTCTTCAAAGATCTTCTTCTTGGTATCCAGTGGCCTGAATATTCGGTCTTAAGCATTGACCCACTTGAGCACTTCATTGTCGCTGTTTGGGACACTAGAAGGATAAGATCCTAGAAGGTTTTCCTGTTTTTGATGAGTAAGACACATATGGGGACCATTCTTTTCCATTAAATGATTTAGGGTTGATAAAGACAACTTGCCACGATCGAGCATGTTTTGGATGATATGTTTGAGCTTCTAGTACATCTCTATATCGTGTCCGTTACCCCTACGGAATAGGCAATATTGGGAACCATCCCAAAAGAGGCCTCTCTTCTTGGGTGTAGGATCTGGAGTGGGGCCAATCGGTTGGATTAGTCCTTCAGAGACAAGGACTCAAAAAGGAATGGCATAAGGCATACCCAATTCTGATAATGGTCTTTGCGGGTGCGTGACTCTTTCTGGTGAAGGGTCCACATTTATTTTGGTGATGTGGAAGGCTTGCTTATCGGGAGGGGTCGCAGCTGTTTAATCTCCTTTAATGATTTCATCGATGCAAGAAATTTCAAATGATAGGTCCTCGACGCTTTTGATGTTACAGCCCTTCAAAAGGGATGCGTAATTTAGCTGAAGGCAGCCAATGACATATTCAACTAATGCCCTATGTAACCAAAAAAAAAAAATATTCAACTAATGCCCCATATCCTGACTTATAGGATGGTGGTTAATCTACCTTTCTCCTTTTCATCAAATGATTGGTAGAATACTCATCTTCTTGATCACCCAAATGGATGAACTTGTTGGAGTATGTGTCCTCAACAATAGTGCGATCACATGTTTAAATCGCAAATTAAGAATATGTAAGGGATGATTCATTTATATAGTCAGCTGATCAACATTAATCAGTAATGATTGGCTAACTAGAGTTTGACATTACTGTCGTTTGACGGTGGTGATCAGTTGATCCCTTAAGGTCACACCTATAGGACAATTCCCTTAATAGACTAGTTGAATAATTGTATATCAATACAAGTTAATCAATTCCTTAAATTTGAACAATTCATTTGTGAGTGAGAATTTTTATATCTTATTGTAATTTGATTAAATAAGATTTATTTTAGTAATTAAATGATTCTATTACTAAAATTATGATTGCTTATGAAATAATTATGATAAGAATGTATAGTTAAATATAATTACAATATGTTGTGAATTATATTAACATGACAAGGGTTATTTATGTGATCTAGAATTAATAGACAATTTGTTATATGTAATTTAATTAATGTATATAATGATATTTATTTGATAAATATGCATTAAATTAATTAATAACATGTTACATACTACATGTGACATATTGTGTGACAAATGACAAATTGACAAAATAGAATGGAAGTCCATTTTATGTGTGGGCCGAAATGATGGAGGGATTAGTTGATTATGGGTGATTTATTTTAATGGTTAAAATTGACATAATCATACCTACTCTACATAGCCTTACACATCTATTTTTTGGAGAAGAGAAAAAGGATAAAGAGGAGGCCATGCATTAGCATATGGCCTTCATCCCACCCGGCCTATCCTCTGTATTGTGAGAAATTTTTTCTTATTTTTTTTTCATTCTTATTCTAAGGCTTACATTTTTATCCTTTTCTCTCAACTTTCTCTAAAATTGTATTAGATTCTATAAAGTTATTCATCCACATTCTAATATTTCAACATAATATTACTAGTGTAGTATTATGAATACTATTAGAAACATTTAAGGATACTAATATATAAATCTAGTTAATTCATATATTAGTTTTAAGGGAAATAGTCTTGGGTGCAATTGTTAAGGAGCATCTATATATTTTGGATTTTGGAGGATCATCCATTACATTTAAGCTCAAGAACAAATAAGGAAGGTGTCCTTATTTGTGCCTTTATTTCGAACCAAAATACAATGTAAGAACCATTATTTTCTTATTTTATCTCTATTTTAGTTATGCATGCACTGGATCTTAAGAACTCATATTAAAATGTTAATTAGTTCATCATTAGAAAAGTCTAATAATAGGTATATGAACCTAACAGGACTTCCTTTTCACCAAATGGTTAGGTGTAAGGCAGAAAACCTGCCATCCTCAATTCCATCTTGTATGGCGTGCTTGAGCTCGTAGCATGCTTAAGTGTTATTCCCCTTGCCTCTGTGATATCGACAATATGGGTGGCCATTTGCAAAATCGGGTTATGTTTTCTGGTTCTGGATCTAGGGCATGTCAAATGGGTTGTAGATTCCCTTCAGTCATAAGCCTTTGAAGAGTTGTGGCATAAGTTGTGCCGAGATTAGTGAATTGTGGAATTTATCTGTATGCATCCCTTTAAATTTCAGGATTATAACGAATTATAAAGTGATGATTACGAGTCATAAAACTAAATTGCATAAACAAAAGCATAAAGGATTAAGAAATAACCTTTGGTCCTAGCAAAAACGGCCTAAGAACAATATCAAAGTTGATATTCGCCTATCAGTTGCACCCAAGACGATATGAGATATGCCCTTGTTCTTTTGCTAGAATCGATCCCTCAAATTTTCTGCAAAGTTAGGGTTTTGTGTTTTGTTGAGATGAGAGGCAAGAATGAGGTGAAAAATTAGGTTAGAAAAATTCACTCCTCTCTACCTCTTAAACCGTGTATGAGGGAAGATTAGGGTGGATTTTTCTTCTCCTAATTTTCGGCCCAAATACCGAAATAATAAAGAGTTTTAATTCCTTATTTTCGGTTTTGGCAACTACCAAAAATGAGGATGAAAATCCTTATTTTCGGTTATTCCAAAAATGTCTAAAATGTGTTAAATATAAAATGTCATTTAGTTAGGATAGATCCCATAACCTCTTGGTTTGAGAACCCTTACTATATATTACAACTATGCCACATTCATCTTGTTGATTAAATATAACCGATTACATTTAATTACGAATTAACATACTAATTCGTCCAAGCTTAACATTATATACATTAATTAAATATAACATATTATATTCAATTTACGAATTGACAGTTAATTCGTCTCAGCTAATATTATTTAATCGGCATTAAATAATCGTCTCATCAACACGTTGACTAACTGTTTAGTCATATAAGGCATCAATGTGATTACATTTCCATAACCACATCTCCCAAACACATCCTTTAGGTGTGACCTTTAGGGACCAGTTGATCACCGCCATCTGTATGATAATAACGTCAAACTTTCTAGCAAGTCAACCGTTATTAGGTAATCGTTAATCAACTGATTAAATACGAAGTATACCCTTGTAAATTTTAGAGATTTACAAATGTTATCACACTAATTTGTGGAGGACACAAGCTCCAACAAACTCCCACTTGTCCTCACAAGTGTATGTGCGATAACCGATTCTCATATCCTAAAATTTCTCCCAGTCAAGGTAAAACAATTTGCAAATCCGTATTCACAAAGGTCGTATTTTACAAGCGATCATTATCAAGAGTGGTTTCCCCGATTAGAGAGTAACTTAACTGATAAACGAATCATCATTCGAGCATGGCCATGCATTTCAGTTACAACTCCTCGAGTGGCCCTGAGAAATAACTATACCTGATAAAAGGTTGGATATTCTCCTCAACTCGAATCTACAGATGTAAGCACAATATGAAATGACCCAGAAAAAATCTACTTAACCTCCAGTTACGGCAGACCGTGAGAAAGAAACCAAAGTCACCCAAAAACTGCCTTAATCTCAAGAGACAGTCGATAGTCAAAAGAATCGACTCTAGGAACACGATGGATGTCCTATCCACGACCTAGCACCGAATGTTTTTTAAACATTTAGGACTCCATTACGTTGTCACAAAAATTTGTCCTACGAGGTATCGTTATAATCTCGCATTTGTGATCGATCAGTCAACAGTTTGACTTATGGCTCGTAGAACCCACCATCAATCGACTACACAATATAATAGCCAGAGTTATCAGCTCTTGTAGGCGATTATGGACCAAAACAAAATATAATGTAATTCAGTTCACTTTGTGGCGTTCAAAGTTGTCAGTACAAACCACATGAAAAACAAAATATTATAATAAAACGATGAAGTTATAAATAGTATATGAAAAAGATAATGTATCAAATTCATAATTAACTACTACAACTCAGGAACACGTTTAATTCCCATGGAAATAACGTGCCCTACATGCTTATTAAAATTCAACGGTTTAGTGAGAGGGTCCGCGATGTTATCATCCGTCGCAATCTTGTCAATCACTATCTCTTCTTGCTCCACGTAATCACGGATCAGGTGATCTTTCCGATGTACATGTCTATATTTGTTGCTAGACTTTGGCTCCTTAGCCTGGAAGATGGCACCTCTATTGTCACAATAGATGGTGATCGGGTCATTCGAACTAGGAACTATCGTAAGTCCTTGTAAGAATTGACGCATCCATATCGCTTCCTTAGCTGCTTCCAAAGCGGCATAGTACTCGGATTCAGTGGTAGAATCTGCTACAACACTCTGTTTGGAACTCTTCCACCGACCCGCAAAGACCATTAAGAGTGAAGACGGACCCGGACTGAGATTTTGAATCATCTCGATCCGTTTGGAAGCTAGCATCTGCGTAATCGATTGCGCATAGCTTAGTATCGCCTCCATAAGTCAATAAACTATCCTTAGTCCTCCGTAGGTACTTGAGGATATTTTTAACAGCTATCCAGTGTGTTTCACCTGGATTCTTTAGGTACCGACTCGTCATACTCAATGCATATGCCACGTCTGGACGTGTGCATACCATGGCATATATGATTGATCCTATTGCAGATGCATAAGGTACACGACTCATGCGCTCAATCCCTTCAAGCATCGTGGGTGACTGAGACTTGCTCAACTGCATCCCAGACGTCATTAAAAGGTTCCCCTTCTTGGAGTTAGTCATGCTGAACCTCTTAAGAATCTTATCAAAATAAGACTCGTGACTAAGTGATAACGTCCTTCGTGATCTATCTCGGTAGATACGGATTCCCAAAATGCGTTGTGCCTCACCCAGATCTTTCATCTGGAAATGGTTCTTCAACCATTCTTTAACCGAAGATAGGAGAGGAATGTCATTCCCAATCAAGAGTATGTCATCAACATACAATATCAAGAATACAATCTTGCTCGCACTCGACTTGATATATAAGCTTGGTTCCTCGACCGATCGAGTGAAACCATACTCTTTTATCACCTGGTCGAAACGATGATTCCAACTCCGAGAAGCTTGCTTAAGTCCATAAATGGAACGCTTAAGCTTGTATACTTTCTTAGGATGTTCAGGATCTATGAAACCTTCGGGTTTCACCATGTACAACTCTTCCTCCAAATAACCGTTTAAGAAGGCGGTTTTCACATCCATTTGCCAAATTTCATAGTCATGAAATGCTGCAATCGCTAAGATTATCCGAATGGAACGTAGCATGACTACAGGTGCAAAAATCTCATCATAATGCAATCCGTGCACTTGAGTGAAACCTTTTGCCACTAGCCGTGCCTTATAGGTATCTGGTTGCGCGTCTACATAACGCTTTATTTTGTAAAGCCATTTGCACTGTAGAGGTTTTACCTTATTAGGTAAATCAACTAAATCCCATACGTCATTCTCATACATGGAGTCCATCTCGAATTGCATGGCTTCGAGCCATAGCTTTGAGTCGGAACAGGCCATAGCACCTTTATAGGTAGCAGGTTCATTACTCTCTAGGAGTAAAACGTCATTCTCCTCGACCATACCAATGTATCTGTCCGGAGGATAAGAGACTCTACCCGACCTCCTAGGTTCCTCAGGAATATTAACCGTGTCATCAGTTGGAGGAACAACTTCCTCCATCCGTTCCTCGGTTGTTGGTTTTGGAATCTCCGACAGCTCAAAGGTTCTATTATTCGTCTTGTTCTCGAGAAATTCTTTCTCTAAGAACGTCGCACTAGCCGCAACAAAAACTCGATGTTAGGTAGGCGAATAGAAGTAATGACCAAATGTTCCTTTTGGATAACCTATAAAGTATGTCTTGACCGATCGCGGGCCGAGCTTATCCTCGTGTCTCCACTTGACATAAGCCTCGGAGCCCCAAACCCGAATAAAGGACAAGTTGGGGACCGTTCCCTTCCACATTTCATATGGAGTCTTGTCGACAGCTTTAGTCGGACTTCGGTTAAGTATAAGAGCAGCTGACAAAAGAGCAAAACCCCATAATGAATCAGGCACTACTGTGTGACTCATCATGGATCGAACCATATCAAATAAGGTTCGATTTCTCCGTTCGGACACACCATTTAATTGAGGTGTTCCAGGTGGAGTTAACTGTAGAACCATTCCACAGTCTTTAAGGTGTTGATCAAACTCATTTGAAAGATATTCGCCACCCCGATCTGAACGGAGTGCTTTAACCTTTCTACCCAGTTGGTTCTCAACCCTGTTCTGGTATTCCTTGAATTTCTCAAAGGACTCACTTTTATGCTTCATTAAGTAGACATATCCGTATCTACTTAAATCGTCCGTGAAAGTGATAAAATATCTATAGCCATCTCTAGCGGTAATTGACATAGGTCCACAAACATCAGTATGTATGAGTCCTAATAGGTCACTAGCGCGCATTCCAAGACCTTTGAAGGAAATTCGAGTCATTTTGTCAATGTGACATGATTCACACGTGCCATATGTAGAAAATTCGAATGCGGGAATAGTCCCATTATCGACGAGTTTCTTCACGCGTTTCTCATTTAGGTGTCCCATTCGAAAATGCCAAAGATAGGTTTGATCTTTGTCACCAACCTTTAATTTCTTATTATTCATGTGTAATACTTCCGTGGTTTGATCTAAGATGTAAATTCCATTCATGGAAACCGCTTTGCCATAAATCATTTCATTGAAAGAGAAAATACAGCTATTATCCTTTATTAAAAATGAAAATCTGTCTTTGTCAAGTACGGAAACTGAAATAATGTTCTTAGACAAACTGGGTACATAGTAACAGTTATTTAAAACTAACTCAAAACCACTAGGGAGTTGGATTAAATATGTTCCCTTCGAGACAGCAGCAACTCTAGCTCCATTCCCGACTCGCAGGTCCACATCACCCTTTCCGAGAGGTGTAATGTTTCTTAGGCCCTGCAAATGATTATACAGATGAGAACCACAACCAGTATCAAGTACCCAAGTTCCGAAACTTGCATGGTTAATCTCAATCATTTGAATATAAGATGACATACCAACAAGAACGACGCGGCTTGCTTTGATGTCCTCACGGTAGACGGGACAGTTCCTTCTCCAATGTCCAGTCTTGTGACAATGGTGGCACTCAATGTCACCGCCCTTGCTCTTTGTCTTGCCTTGTGAGCCACTAGTCTCACCGGGCCTACTCTTACCGTTTCCTGGCTTCTTGAATTTTAGCTTACCTACAGTTAGGTCGCCTGGAGCTTTGCCCTTACCTTTACCATTGTTGGAAATCGTGAGAACATCCTGCTTCATTCTCCCACTCAATTTCATATCCTTCTTGGTCTGTATGAGAAGGGAGTGTAGCTTATGAGGACTCTTTTTCAAGTCATTCATGTAGTAGTTCGCCCTAAAAAGGGCAAAACCATCGTGAAGAGAATGAAGCATTCGGTCAATGATAATGCTCTCACTGATTTTGCAATCAAGTGCCTCCAACTTCTCGACATTCTCAATCATGTTAAGAATGTGTGGGCTAACCGGTTGGCCATTTTGTAGTTTCGCATCAAAGAAGCGACAGGTATGCTCATAAGTAACGATCCTCGGTGCTTTTGAGAACTCGTTAGTGAGCGTGGTGAAAATCTTGTTCGCACCTTGGGCAATGAAGCGTCTCTGCAAATTGGTTTCCATTGCAAAGATGAGTACGTTCTTTATCGCCCCGCTTCCTTAATGAAATCACTATAAGCAAGTGACTCGTTAACTCCCGCATTGGGGCCTGATGTACCGGTATTGGCTCAGTTAAGTACTTGAGCTTACCGTCAGCAATGCCAGCATTCCGTAGTGCTGCCTCCCAGTCCGCAAAGTTGGACCCATCATTTTTCAGTCGCGTGTACTGATTCATGTTGTCCATAAAAACTTTCAGCCAGGACTCGCGTCCAAGTGTGGCACTAGGCATTGGGATTTCGTTATTTCCAGCCTTTTTTTGTAACAGTAATGTAAACGTGTTCTACACTGCGAAAAGAAGAATGAATAATAAGCATGTGCATCGATTTTAATTTAAGTCTAATGATCTAATGTCATAACGCGAAGACTTAAGCATTTATACAATTGACCTTCCTAAAGAATTAACAATTAACCTTCCTCAAGAATTATATAAATGATCCCAAGACTCAGTTATCTGTAAATTGATAAGCCAACCTTTTGGCTAATTCTACTGTTAGAATTCTTGGTCGATAAATTTCTGTAAATTCTATCTTTAGTCCATCATAATCACGAGAAACTCTTCGGACTATAATGTTGAGATAAACTAAGTCAACACAAACTACTTACCCAACGTAGAAGGGGTCATATTATGCCTACCGACGAAGAAGGGATTCATAGTTGTTTACCCTTATAAAGACTAATCTCAATTTCCGTTTTAGAGGAAGATCCCATCAATTTTATTTTAATTCATTTTAAGTGAACTAATATCTAGCATGCGTGAATGAATAAACTAAGGTGATGGCTTAAAAACATGTGACATCTGTATGTCTATGAAAACTAACATACAACCTATATGTGTCAATTTTCATGCATTTTATTAGGTGGTTTGGTTATAGGCGGAATATGATGCATTAACTAGCATGTGAATGAAAAGCAATAAGAACGGTAAAACGTAAAACAAAATAAAGTCCTAGTGTGGCCTATCCTATCAAAATGAACATTAAATACAAATTTGGAATCCATCCTTGGACCCGAGAAGCTTGTCTCGATGTTCCATCTTGATCCATGTAGCGGGAGTGAGCTCCAATCTCTATCTTTAGCCTTCTTTTGAAAATTACAATAAATAAATTTACATAATAAACCTATTTATTACATTCTAATTTCAAAACCCAAAAACTAAAGAAAAATAAAGGAGATTCGAGATCTCAAATTACATTAAAAATTATGTTCCCATCATTACGAAAACATAATTTGACTAAGGCCACACTAGGTATTACAAATTACAACCGATTGCAAAAATACGTAAATTAAACCATTCAAACGATTCATTCAACTAAAATAAAATGCATCAACTAAAAATAAAATAAACATACAAGACATAATTCTTTAATTATGTAGATTAATTTTATCCAAACCACCTATTTAATTGATTAAATCAAGTGACAATTACTCAATTAATCACATTAATTTTAATCTTAATTCATATTAAACTTGTAATATGAATTTAATCCATCAATATTTTAAACTGCTTTAAAATAATTAGGTATCTATGAATTATGAACCGCTTCACAATTATTTATCATACATTGCAAATTTAATGTATAATCATAATTGGCTATAAAAACAAAATAAAAACCTATTTTTTCTCTCTTTTTGAGGCTCGGCAGAACAGAAAAAAAAAAACAGGATTTTTTTTTTTTTTTTTTTTATAAACAATGCTCACGGCATAGCAAAAAACAAAACAAGCCCCCTTTTTTTTTCGCAAATAGCAAAAAACCAAAAACAGTCCGTTTTTATTTTCTTTTTAAACTCGGTTTTTCTGTAAAAACCGAAACAAATTTTTTTTTTTTTTATAAACTACCCTCTGTGAACAGTAACCGAAACAACAACAAAAAAATTTTCACGGCTCAAATTAAAATAAGAACCCTAATGCCTCCTTTTTTTTCTTTTGCGGCAAAAATGCCCTAAAACAAAAATTTCGATGAAGAAAATCGTTTATACTTGCTATTAGAACATGATTAGCATATGAATTAATAAAACATGATTAATCGTATATGTCAAAAACTATATAGCCAAAACAAATTTCTATATCATCGACATGACGATTCCATTTACAATTTTAACTTAATCTTCATTAAATCAAAAAACTACCAATTCTTCATATGATAATTTTAACTGATTAAAACAACAATATGAAAAATAATAATGTAAATGAATCATCAAATAAGGAGAAACATACGCTGAAAAAACAGACGGCAAAAAAAATTCCCCTCGGCAAAAATCTTTTTCAGCCGAACCATTTTTTTTTTTTCGAAACCCTAATATGTTTACATCCAATTTTTATGAAAATCATCATCAAAATAAATTCGTGGCCTTCGCTCTGATACCACTTGTGGGATTTATCTGTATGCATCCCTTTAAATTTCAGGATTATAACGAATTATAAAGTGATGATTACGAGTCATAAAACTAAATTGCATAAACAAAAGCATAAAGGATTAAGAAATAACCTTCGGTCCTAGCAAAAACGGCCTAAGAACAATACCAAAGTTGATATTCGCC